>NC_034178.2:74883122-74889856 GCF_002021735.2 Oncorhynchus kisutch
GAACACCTTTATTTAACCAGGTAGGCTAGTTGAGAACACCTTTATTTAACCAGGTAGGCTAGTTGAGAACACCTTTATTTAACCAGGTAGGCTAGTTGAGAACACCTTTATTTAACCAGGTAGGCTAGTTGAGAACACCTTTATTTAACCAGGTAGGCTAGTTGAGAACACCTTTATTTAACCAGGTAGGCTAGTTGAGAACACCTTTATTTAACCCGGTAGGCTAGTTGAGAACACCTTTATTTAACCAGGTAGGCTAGTTGAGAACAAGTTCTCATTTGCAACTGCGACCTGGCCAAGATAAAGCATAGCAGTGTGAGCAGACAACAAAGAGTTACACATGGAGTAAACAATTAACAAGTCAATAACACAGTAGAAACCAAAGGGGGAGTCTATATACAATGTGTGCAAAAGGCATGAGAATTAGGCAAATAATTACAATTTTGCAGATTAACACTGGAGTGATGAATGATCAGATGGTCATGTACAGGTAGAGATATTGGTGTGCAAAAGAGCAGAAAAGTAAATAAATAAAAACAGTATGGGGATGAGGTAGGTAAATTGGGTGGGCTATTTACCAATAGACTATGTACAGCTGCAGCGATCGGTTAGCTGCTCAGATAGCTGATGTTTGAAGTTGGTGAGGGAGATAAAAGTCTCCAACTTCAGCGAGTTTTGCAATTCGTTCCAGTCACAGGCAGCAGAGTACTGGAACGAAAGGCGGCCAAATGAGGTGTTGGCTTTAGGGATGATCAGTGAGATACACCTGCTGGAGCGCGTGCTACGGATGGGTGTTGCCATCGTGACCAGTGAGCTGAGATAAGGCGGAGCTTTACCTAGCATGGACTTGTAGATGACCTGGAGCCAGTGGGTCTGGCGACGAATATGTAGCAAGGGCCAGCCGACTAGAGCATACAAGTCGCAGTGGTGGGTGGTATAAGGTGCTTTAGTGACGAAACGGATGGCACTGTGATAAACTGCATCCAGTTTGCTGAGTAGAGTGTTGGAAGCCATTTTGTAGATGACATCGCCGAAGTCGAGGATCGGTAGGATAGTCAGTTTTACTAGGGTAAGCTTGGCGGCGTGAGTGAAGGAGGCTTTGTTGCGGAATAGAAAGCCGACTCTTGATTTGATTTTCGATTGGAGATGTTTGATATGAGTCTGGAAGGAGAGTTTGCAGTCTAGCCAGACACCTAGGTACTTATAGACGTCCACATATTCTAGGTCTGCACCATCCAGGGTGGTGATGCTAGTCGGGCATGCGGGTGCAGGCAGCGACCGGTTGAAAAGCATGCATTTGGTTTTACTAGCGTTTAAGAGCAGTTGGAGGCCACGGAAGGAGTGTTGTATGCCATTGAAGCTTGTTTGGAGGTTAGATAGCACAGTGTCCAAAGACGGGCCGAAGGTATATAGAATGGTGTCGTCTGCGTAGAGGTGGATCAGGGAATCGCCCGCAGCAAGAGCAACATCATTGATATACACAGAGAAAAGAGTCGGCCCGAGAATTGAACCCTGTGGCACCCCCATAGAGACTGCCAGAGGACCAGACAGCATGCCCTCCGATTTGACGCACTGAACTCTGTCTGCAAAGTAATTGGTGAACCAGGCAAGGCAGTCATCCGAAAAACCGAGGCTCCTGAGTCTGCCGATAAGAATATGGTGATTGACAGAGTCGAAAGCCCTGGCAAGGTCGATGAAGACGGCTGCACAGTACTGTCTTTTATCGATGGCGGTTATGATATCGTTGCGTACCTTGAGTGTGGCTGAGGTGCACCCATGACCGGCTCGGAAACCAGATTGCACAGCAGAGAAGGTGCGGTGGGATTCGAGATGGTCAGTGACCTGTTTGTTGACTTGGCTTTCGAAGACCTTAGATAGGCAGGGCAGGATGGATATAGGTCTGTAACAGTTTGGGTCCAGGGTGTCTCCCCCTTTGAAGAGGGTGATGACTGCGGCAGCTTTCCAATCCTTGGGGATCTCAGACGATATGAAAGAGAGGTTGAACAGGCTGGTAATAGGGGTTGCGACAATGGTGGCAGATAGTTTCAGAAAATAGAGGGTCCAGATTGTCAAGCCCAGCTGATTTGTACGGGTCCAGGTTTTGCAGCTCTTTCAGAACATCTGCTATCTGGATTTGGTTAAAGGAGAACCTGGAGAGGCTTGGGCGAGGAGCTGCGGGGGGGGGCGGAGCTGTTGGCCGAGGTTGAAGTAGCCAGGCGGAAGGCATGGCCAGCCGTTGAGAAATGCTTATTGAAGTTTTCGATAATCATGGATTTATCAGTGGTGACCGTGTTACCTAGCCTCAGTGCAGTGGGCAGCTGGGAGGAGGTGCTCTTGTTCTCCATGGACTTCACGGTGTCCCAGAACTTTTTGGAGTTGGAGCTACAGGATGCAAACTTCTGCCTGAAGAAGCTGGCCTTAGCTTTCCTGACTGACTGCGTGTATTGGTTCCGGACTTCCCTGAACAGTTATTTAACACAAGGCCAGAACATAATATGGCAACAGTGCATAACCTAATTTACCATAACCATTACAGATAACACATTTGTAATATAAAATATAATAAAATAGATTTTTTTCTGAAATGAAAAAAGTTACCAGTGCGAAGTGACATTCATCTTGCATCTGTAACAGTTATTCTGAAAGAGTGATCTTTTGAAACGGGCTTCAATTTGGCGAGTTTAAGGACACTTTTTTTTCTTCCCTCCGGGGTAATAAACCTTTTCGATATAAAAAAGCTGGTTGAGAGAATCCCAAAGAGCTGAGGCAAAGGGTGGCTATTTTGAACAATCTCAAGTATAATATATATTTAGATTTTTGGTTACTACATGATTCCATATGTGTTATTTCATAGTTTATATATCTTATATATAGTTTATATGTCTTCACTAATTATTCTACAATGTAGAAATAGTTTTAAAAATAAAGAAAACCCCTTGAATGAGTCGGTGTCCAAACTTTTAACTGGTATTGTGTATCTCACTAGGTCAGGGGTATTTAAGTCTCCATATATCCACTAACTGGTATTGTGTATCTCACTAGGTCAGGGGTATTTAAGTCTCCATATATCCACTAACTGGTATTGTGTATCTCACTAGGTCAGGGGTATTTAAGTCTCCATATATCCACTAACTGGTATTGTGTATCTCACTAGGTCAGGGTATTTAAGTCTCCATATATCCACTAACTGGTATTGTGTATCTCACTAGGTCAGGGGTATTTAAGTCTCCATATATCCACTAACTGGTACTGTGTATCTCACTAGGTCAGGGGTATTTAAGTCTCCATATATCCACTAACTGGTATTGTGTATCTCACTAGGTCAGGGGTATTTAAGTCTCCATATATCCACTAACTGGTATTGTGTATCTCACTAGGTCAGGGGTATTTAAGTCTCCATATATCCACTAACTGGTATTGTGTATCTCACTAGGTCAGGGGTATTTAAGTCTCCATATATCCACTAACTGGTACTGTGTATCTCACTAGGTCAGGGGTATTTAAGTCTCCATATATCCACTAACTGGTACTGTGTATCTCACTAGGTCAGGGGTATTTAAGTCTCCATATATCCACTAACTGGTATTGTGTATCTCACTAGGTCAGGGGTATTTAAGTCTCCATATATCCACTAACTGGTATTGTGTATCTCACTAGGTCAGGGGTATTTAAGTCTCCATATATCCACTAACTGGTATTGTGTATCTCACTAGGTCAGGGGTATTTAAGTCTCCATATATCCACTAACTGGTACTGTGTATCTCACTAGGTCAGGGGTATTTAAGTCTCCATATATCCACTAACTGGTACTGTGTATCTCACTAGGTCAGGGGTATTTAAGTCTCCATATATCCACTAACTGGTATTGTGTATCTCACTAGGTCAGGGTATTTAAGTCTCCATATATCCACTAACTGGTATTGTGTATCTCACTAGGTCAGGGGTATTTAAGTCTCCATATATCTACTAACTGGTACTGTGTATCTCACTAGGTCAGGGGTATTTAAGTCTCCATATATCCACTAACTGGTATTGTGTATCTCACTAGGTCAGGGGTATTTAAGTCTCCATATATCCACTAACTGGTATTGTGTATCTCACTAGGTCAGGGGTATTTAAGTCTCCATATATCCACTAACTGGTACTGTGTATCTCACTAGGTCAGGGGTATTTAAGTCTCCATATATCCACTAACTGGTACTGTGTATCTCACTAGGTCAGGGTATTTAAGTCTCCATATATCCACTAACTGGTACTGTGTATCTCACTAGGTCAGGGGTATTTAAGTCTCCATATATCCACTAACTGGTATTGTGTATCTCACTAGGTCAGGGCTATTTAAGTCTCCATATATCCACTAACTGGTATTGTGTATCTCACTAGGTCAGGGGTATTTAAGTCTCCATATATCCACTAACTGGTACTGTGTATCTCACTAGGTCAGGGGTATTTAAGTCTCCATATATCCACTAACTGGTATTGTGTATCTCACTAGGTCAGGGGTATTTAAGTCTCCATATATCCACTAACTGGTATTGTGTATCTCACTAGGTCAGGGGGTATTTAAGTCTCCATATATCCACTAACTGGTATTGTGTATCTCACTAGGTCAGGGGTATTTAAGTCTCCATATATCCACTAACTGGTATTGTGTATCTCACTATGTCAGGGCTATTTAAGTCTCCATATATCCACTAACTGGTACTGTGTATCTCACTAGGTCAGGGGTATTTAAGTCTCCATATATCCACTAACTGGTACTGTGTATCTCACTAGGTCAGGGGTATTTAAGTCTCCATATATCCACTAACTGGTATTGTGTATCTCACTAGGTCAGGGGTATTTAAGTCTCCATATATCCACTAACTGGTATTGTGTATCTCACTAGGTCAGGGGTATTTAAGTCTCCATATATCCACTAACTGGTATTGTGTATCTCACTAGGTCAGGGGTATTTAAGTCTCCATATATCCACTAACTGGTATTGTGTATCTCACTAGGTCAGGGGTATTTAAGTCTCCATATATCCACTAACTCCAATATATGCATGACATTGGTGATTTCCTTAAGTGCCTGAGGGTGATAGCTTGAAGTATGATGTCCGTTGAAAATGTAGAAAATTTGTTTTGTTTTTTTAAATAAAGAAACCCCTTGAATGAGTAGCTGTGTCCAAACATTTGGTACTGTACAGACATTCAATTTAATTTATTCTGACTGTTTTTTTGGAATGATCTAAAATGGACACATTGAACACTGAACGGTGATGAATTACGGCCACAACATCCGGGAAAAGGGAATTTAGCGAGAAGAACTGTGTGATGCTTGGTTTCTTTTTGTTGTTGTGTAAATGCACACGTAGGACTATGGAACACTAGAGTCAAAAGCAAATTAACGGTGTCTTCAAGACAATATATATATATATATACACATTCAAAGCACATTCCACCAAATAGTTTTACAGTATTTTAGTTTATAATTTTTTGTAAATCACAGCTGGTACATTGTTTGCTGCCTCCAGCCATTGGACTAGTAACCGAAAGGTTGCAAGTTCAAATCCCGAGCTGACAAGGTACAAATCTGTCGTTCTGCCCCTGAACAGGCAGTTAACCTACTGTTCCCCGGTAGGCCGTCATTGAAAATAAGAATTTGTTCTTAACTGACTTGCCTAGTTAAATAAAGGTAAAATATGTGATGTAACGAGGGTAGAAATACAAGCAGAGATGTTTAATTCCTTCATAATGTGATGTAACGAGGGTAGAAAGACCAGCAGAGATGTTTTATCCTTCATAATGTGATGTAACGAGGGTAGAAAGACAAGCAGAGATGTTTTATCCTTCATGATGTAACGAGGGTAGAGAGACCAGCAGAGATGTTTTATCCTTCATAATGTGATGTAACGAGGGTAGAGAGACCAGCAGAGATGTTTTATCCTTCATAATGTGATGTAACGAGGGTAGAGAGACCAGCAGAGATGTTTTAATCCTACAAATACCCTGTGCTTTATCATTTGGCCATATAGACATAGGTGCAAAATGCAATCTTGTTAATTTATTATATTAGATATAAAAAATGGACAGACTAGCTCAAATTATGACTATTCATTGAAATTGAAAAAATTACCCAATGGATCATGATATTTTAATTAATAAATAAAAAATTTATAAAATTTAAAAAGTGTGTGGTGAAATTGTATTGTTTATTTGGAACATGGGAAATTTAACTGCAAAATGTATTTCTGATGTGCACTACGTCAAGCACAACCTTTTAAATCAACAAGTCATGGGAAGGAAACACACATCTCAAACAGGGCATCATCACCAATGGCTGCAAACAATGTACCGGCTGTGATTTACAACCTGATAGCAATATGTCAGAATATCAATAAATGCTTTGGTGAATTATATTAATCATGCACCTCTTCTTACTCGACGTCATGGAAAACCTCTCAACCTCTCATTTCTCTGACAGATATCATTCTCAGTTTGTTTCATATATATAGCGAGGTAGTTTCCACTTTAAGAGATATTAATAATGTATGGAGTTGGCAGTAAGGCACCTCACCAGACTCCACCGAGGAGAGAGAATCACAGAGGTCATAGTGAGGGAGGGAGAGAGAGAGTGAGGGAGGGAGAGAGAGAAGGAGGGAGGGGGGCAGAGAGAAGGAGAGAAGGAGGGAGGGGGGCAGAGAGAGAGGGAAGAGAGAGAGGGAGAGGGCAGAGAGAGAGAGAAGGAGA
>NC_034178.2:74889956-74922219 GCF_002021735.2 Oncorhynchus kisutch
CACAAGCACACACCACACTTCAGGACACACACACACACAAGACACACACACTCAAGACACACACACATCAAGACACACACACACACCCAGACACACACACACTCTCAGACCACACACACACACTCTCAGACACACACACACACACACACAGTTTAGCACTCCAGGTCACACTCCGGATGAATCACTGGTGTGGAAAAACCAACAGTGGAAAATTTCCTGGGGCCCAGAAGGAACTCTGAATGGCACTGGCCTGGCATGACACACACAGCCATCAAAAACCCACGCACTGCACACACACACACTTAGACAACAACACACACAGAACACACACACACTGCACACACACACACTGCACACACACACACACTAGACAAACACACACACAAAGAACTGAATGAATGGAAAGTAGTCCCTCATCACTATCTTCTGATAATAGTTGATGAACCTATAATCCAGATTAACCAGGAACCAAAATGAACCTATAATCCAGATTAACCAGGAACCAAAATGAACCTATAAACCAGATTAACCAGGAACCAAAATGAACCTATAAACCAGATTAACCAGAAACCAAAATGAACCTATAATCCAGATTAACCAGGAACCAAATGAACCTATAAACCAGATTAACCAGAAACCAAAATGAACCAGGAAGAGCGAGAGAGAGAGAGACAGGAGAGAGAGGGAGAAAGAGAGAGGGGGGGTGGAGAGAGAGGGGGGTGGAGAGAGGGCGGGATGGATGGATGAGAGAGAGAGGGTGAGGGAGAGAGAGGGAGAAAGAGAGGGAGAGATGGTTGAGAGGGAGGGAGGGAGGGATGGCGAGAGGGAGGGATGGAGAGAGGGATGGATGGCGAGAGGGAGGGAGGGATGGAGAGGGAGGGATGGATGGAGAGAGGGAGGGAGGGATGGAGAGAGGGAGGGATGGATGGATGGAGAGAGGGGGGGGGATGGAGAGAGAGAGGGAGGGATGGATGGCAAGAGGGACGGATGGATGGATGGGGAGGGAGGATGGAGAGGGAGGGAGGGAATGAGAGGGAGGGATGGCGAGGGAGGGAGGGATGGATGGAGAGGGAGGGATGGATGGAGAGAGGGAGGAATGGATGGAGGGAGGGATGGAGAGGGAGGGAGGGATGGATGGAGAGGGAGGTAGGGGTGGAGAGAGGGAGGGATGGATGGATGGATGGAGAGAGGGAGGGATGGATGGAAGGAGAGGGAGGGATGGAGAGATGGAGAGGGAGGGATGGAGAGAGGGAGGGATGGATGGAGAGAGGGAGGGAGGGATGGATGGAGAGAGGGAGGGATGGATGGAGAGAGGGAGGGATGGATGGAGAGAGAGAGGGAGGGATGGATGGAGAGAGGGAGGGATGGAGGGATGGAGAGAGGTAGGGATGGATGGCGAGAGGGAGGGATGGATGGAGAGAGGGAGGGAGGGATGGATGGAGAGAGGGAGGGAGGGAGGGATGGAGAGAGGGAGGGATGGATGGATGGAGGAAGGGCGGGATGGCGAGAGGGAGGGATGGATGGAGAGAGGGAGGGAGGGATGGCAAGAGGGATGGAGAGAGAGAGGAAGGGAGGGATGGCGAGAGGGATGGAGAGAGAGAGGAAGGGATGGATGGCAAGAGGGAGGGATGGATGGAGAGGGAGGTATGGAGAGAGGGAGGGAGGGATGGATGGAGAGGGAGGGAGGGAGAGAGGAAGGGAGGGATGGCGAGAGGGATGGAGAGAGAGAGGAAGGGATGGATGGAGAGGGAGGGATGGAGAGAGGGAGGGAGGGATGGAGAGGGAGGGAGGGAGAGGGAGGGATTGATGGAGAGAGGGAGGGATGGAGAGGGAGGGAGGGATGGAGAGAGAGGGATGGAGAGAGGGAGGGATGGAGAGAGAGAGGGAGGGATGGATGGAGAGAGAGAGGGATGGATGGAGAGAGGGATGGCGAGAGGGAGGGAGGGATGGAGAGAGAGGGATGGAGAGAGGGAGGGAGGGATGGAGAGAGAGAGGGAGGGATGGATGGAGAGAGAGAGGGAGGGATGGAGAGAGGGAGGGAGGGATGGAGAGAGGGAGGGAGGGATGGAGAGAGGGAGGGATGGAGAGAGGGAGGGATGGAGAGAGGGGGGGATGGAGAGAGGGGGGATGGAGAGAGGGGGGGATGGAGAGAGGGGGGATGGATGGAGAGAGGGAGGGATGGGCCAGTAAATTAAAGGTTGCTGGTACGAATCCCTGGCAAGGTGGAAAAATGTGTCGTTCTTGAGCAAGGCAGTTAACACCCATACACAGCTGCTCCCCGGGTGCCGTGGACGTTGATTTAGGCAGTCCCCCGCACCTCCATGATTCAAAGGGGTTGTGTTAAATGCAGAAGACATTCCGGTTAAATGCATTCAGTTGTGCAACTGCATCCCCTTATTTTACTGGATACAGAGAGATAAAAATGGTTATTCTGACTCCGGGGATGTATCCCTTTAAGGACAGTATCCCTTTAAGGACAGTATCCCTTTAAGGACAGTATCCCTTTAAGGACAGTATCCCTTTAAGGACAGAATCCCTTTAAGGACAGAATCCCTTTAAGGACAGTATCCCTTTAAGGACAGTATCCCTTTAAAAAGGACAGTATCCCTTTAAGGACAGAATCCCTTTAAGGACAGAATCCCTTTAAGGACAGAATCCCTTTAAAAGGACAGAATCCCTTTAAAAGGACAGAATCCCTTTAAAAGGACAGAATCCCTTTAAGGACAGTATCCCTTTAAGGACAGTATCCCTTTAAGGACAGTATCCCTTTAAGGACAGTATCCCTTTAAGGACAGTATCCCTTTAAGGACAGTATCCCTTTAAGGACAGTATCCCTTTAAGGACAGTATCCCTTTAAGGACAGTATCCCTTTAAGGACAGTATCCCTTTAAGGACAGTATCCCTTTAAGGACAGTATCCCTTTAAGGACAGTATCCCTTTAAGGACAGTATCCCTTTAAGGACAGAATCCCTTTAAGGACAGAATCCCTTTAAGGACAGAATCCCTTTAAGGACAGAATCCCTTTAAGGACAGAATCCCTTTAAGGACAGTAGCCCTTTAAGGACAGAATCCCTTTAAGGACAGAATCCCTTTAAGGACATTACCAGTGAAGCAGCATCCAACAGTTGGAAAGACAGCACCATGCAATATAGAAAAGGACCTCGTTGCTGTTTGATAGGCCTACTTTTCCAATCTGATTGAGGAGAATAAAAACAATACAAAATACATGTTTGACAGTGAAAAACTAAAAAGCGGCATTCCCTACGTAAGGATGGCCTTCACTTCAGCAGCGATGAATTCATGAACTTCTTCGACGAATAGATCATGATCATTATAAAACAAATGACTGACTCATGAATCTGCATATTTCTCCCAAAACCAGACAGAACTGCAAGGACCTCGGATCAATCAATCAATCAATCAAGTGTTTTAGTACTGTATCTCTCCACACATTCACAAAAATAATCATGGCCTCTAAACCTTCAAGCTGCATACTGGACCCTATTCCAACTAAAGTACTGAAAGAGCTGCTTCCTGTGCTTGGCCCTCCTATGTTGAACATAATAAACGGCTCCCTATCCACCGGATGTGTACCAAACTCACTAAAAGTGGCAGTAATAAAGCCTCTCTTGAAAAAGCCAAACCTTGACCCATCAGAAAAAACTATGGGCCTATATCAAATCTCTGATTCCTCTCTATTTAAAAAAAAAAAGAAGCTTCCTGAAGAAATAACATGTACGAAACGCTCCAGTCTGGTTTTAGACCCCATCATAGCACTGAGACTGCACTTGTGAAGGTGGTAAATTACCTTTTAATGGTGTCAGACCGAGACTCTGTGTCTGTCCTCACGCTCCTAGACATTTTTACCGTTTTCATCACAATCACAACATTTTTTGGAGATTGGAAAACTTAATTGGTCTACACAGACAAGTTCTTGCTGGTTTAGAAAGAAATAAAAACCCTGGAATGAGTAGGTGTGTCCAAACTTTTGACTGGAATTTTCTTAATTAATATGATTAATATTATGGTGTTTCTATTCCAAGAAAAATGAAAAACTCTCTGGGTTTCCTTTAGGATGGAAAATATGGCGCTGTACAACGTGACGGTGGGCAGTACCGTACTGGGCTATTTCGCTAAAGAATCCCTGTGCCGCACGGGAGACCGGGGTTCAATTCCCCGACGGGGAGGAAGGAGTAGGCTGTCCTTGAAAATAAGAATTTGTTCTTAACTGACTTGCCTAGTTAAATTAAGGTAACACTGAGAGCATAACATTTCTACACCCTAATTTTCTAATTCTAGTCTAACCAATACCCAAACAGAGATTCAGTGAAAATTAAAACTTTATTGATTTATCAAGACCAGTCCCCCAATGCTAGTCTCAGAGCCGTGTGAAACGGTGCTGAAATGGTTGACCACAGCGGGTAAGGCTATTGCTTCAAATCCAATTGCTTCTAACTTCAAAATGGTCTTTAAATAAATAAGACCTACACCACTTTTAACAGAACATTACTCAACACTAGTGAGACTCATGTCACCTACGGTAGTCCTACAATATATGACGAGACTCTCTGCCATTAATTACATATAGAGGATTGGAGGATATTTCTGTAATTCAGTGATATTTATTCCCATAGTAATTAGTTATGGATATGACTGAGTCACTCAGCTGTATGTAGGTGCTGAGGCTATATGACTGAGTCACTCAGCTGTATGTAGGTGTTGAGGCTATATGACTGAGTCACTCAGCTGTATGTAGGTGCTGAGGCTATATGACTGAGTCACTCAGCTGTATGTAGGTGCCCGGGCTATATGACTGAGTCACTCAGCTGTATGTAGGTGCCCGGGCTATATGACTGAGTCACTCAGCTGTATGTAGGTGCTGAGGCTATATGACTGAGTCACTCAGCTGTATGTAGATGTTGAGGCTATATGACTGAGTCACTCAGCTGTATGTAGGTGCCCGGGCTATATGACTGAGTCACTCAGCTGTATGTAGGTGTTGAGGCTATATGACTGAGTCACTCAGCTGTATGTAGGTGCTGAGGCTATATGACTGAGTCACTCAGCTATATGTAGGTGTTGAGGCTATATGACTGAGTCACTCAGCTATATGTAGGTGTTGAGGCTATATGACTGAGTCACTCAGCTGTATTTAGGTGCTGAGGCTATATGACTGAGTCACTCAGCTGTATTTAGGTGCCGAGGCTATATGACTGAGTCACTCAGCTATATGTAGGTGCTGAGGCTATATGACTGAGTCACTCAGCTGTATGTAGGTGCTGAGGCTATATGACTGAGTCACTCAGCTGTATGTAGGTGTTGAGGCTATATGACTGAGTCACTCAGCTGTATGTAGGTGTTGAGGCTATATGACTGAGTCACTCAGCTGTATGTAGGTGCTGAGGCTATATGACTGAGTCACTCAGCTGTATGTAGGTGTTGAGGCTATATGACTGAGTCACTCAGCTGTATGTAGGTGCTGAGCTATATGACTGAGTCACTCAGCTGTATGTAGGTGCTGAGGCTATATGACTGAGTCACTCAGCTGTATGTAGGTGCTGAGCTATATGACTGAGTCACTCAGCTGTATGTAGGTGCTGAGGCTATATGACTGAGTCACTCAGCTGTATTTAGGTGCTGGGCTATATGACTGAGTCACTCAGCTGTATTTAGGTGCCGAGGCTATATGACTGAGTCACTCAGCTGTATTTAGGTGCTGAGGCTATATGACTGAGTCACTCAGCTGTATGTAGGTGCTGAGGCAATATGACTGAGTCACTCAGCTGTATGTAGGTGTTGAGGCTATATGACTGAGTCACTCAGCTGTATGCAGGTGTTGAGGCTATATGACTGAGTCACTCAGCTGTATGTAGGTGTTGAGGCTATATGACTGAGTCACTCAGCTGTATGTAGGTGCTGAGGCTATATGACTGAGTCACTCAGCTGTATGTAGGTGCTGAGGCAATATGACTGAGTCACTCAGCTGTATGCAGGTGTTGAGGCTATATGACTGAGTCACTCAGCTGTATGCAGGTGTTGAGGCTATATGACTGAGTCACTCAGCTGTATGTAGGTGTTGAGGCTATATGACTGAGTCACTCAGCTGTATGTAGGTGCTGAGGCTATATGACTGAGTCACTCAGCTGTATGTAGGTGCTGAGGCTATATGACTGAGTCACTCAGCTGTATGTAGGTGCTGAGGTTATATGACTGAGTCACTCAGCTGTATGTAGGTGCTGAGGCTATATGACTGAGTCACTCAGCTGTATGTAGGTGCCCGGGCTATATGACTGAGTCACTCAGCTGTATGTAGGTGTTGAGGCTATATGACTGAGTCACTCAGCTGTATGTAGGTGCTGAGGCTATATGACTGAGTCACTCAGCTGTATGTAGGTGTTGAGGCTATATGACTGAGTCACTCAGCTGTATGTAGGTGCTGAGGCTATATGACTGAGTCACTCAGCTGTATGTAGGTGCTGAGGCTATATGACTGAGTCACTCAGCTGTATGTAGGTGCTGGGCTATATGACTGAGTCACTCAGCTGTATGTAGGTGTTGAGGCTATATGACTGAGTCACTCAGCTGTATGTAGGTGTTGAGGCTATATGACTGAGTCACTCAGCTGTATGTAGGTGCTGAGGCTATATGACTGAGTCACTCAGCTATATGTAGGTGCTGAGGCTATATGACTGAGTCACTCAGCTGTATGTAGGTGCTGAGGCTATATGACTGAGTCACTCAGCTGTATGTAGGTGTTGAGGCTATATGACTGAGTCACTCAGCTGTATGTAGGTGTTGAGGCTATATGACTGAGTCACTCAGCTGTATGTAGGTGCTGAGGCTATATGACTGAGTCACTCAGCTGTATGTAGGTGTTGAGGCTATATGACTGAGTCACTCAGCTGTATGTAGGTGCTGAGCTATATGACTGAGTCACTCAGCTGTATGTAGGTGCTGAGGCTATATGACTGAGTCACTCAGCTGTATGTAGGTGCTGAGCTATATGACTGAGTCACTCAGCTGTATGTAGGTGCTGAGGCTATATGACTGAGTCACTCAGCTGTATGTAGGTGCTGAGGCTATATGACTGAGTCACTCAGCTGTATGTAGGTGTTGAGGCTATATGACTGAGTCACTCAGCTGTATGTAGGTGCCCGGGCTATATGACTGAGTCACTCAGCTGTATGTAGGTGTTGAGGCTATATGACTGAGTCTCAGCTGTATGTAGGTACTGAGGCTATATGACTGAGTCACTCAGCTATATGTAGGTGTTGAGGCTATATGACTGAGTCACTCAGCTATATGTAGGTGTTGAGGCTATATGACTGAGTCACTCAGCTGTATGTAGGTGCCGAGGCTATATGACTGAGTCACTCAGCTGTATGTAGGTGCTGAGGCTATATGACTGAGTCACTCAGCTGTATGTAGGTGCTGAGGCTATATGACTGAGTCACTCAGCTGTATTTAGGTGCTGAGGCTATATGACTGAGTCACTCAGCTATATGTAGGTGCTGAGGCTATATGACTGAGTCACTCAGCTGTATGTAGGTGTTGAGGCTATATGACTGAGTCACTCAGCTGTATTTAGGTGCCGAGGCTATATGACTGAGTCACTCAGCTGTATTTAGGTGCTGAGGCTATATGACTGAGTCACTCAGCTGTATGTAGGTGCTGAGGCTATATGACTGAGTCACTCAGCTGTATGTAGGTGTTGAGGCTATATGACTGAGTCACTCAGCTGTATGTAGGTGTTGAGGCTATGACTGAGTCACTCAGCTGTATGTAGGTGTTGAGGCTATATGACTGAGTCACTCAGCTGTATGTAGGTGCTGAGGCTATATGACTGAGTCACTCAGCTGTATGTAGGTGCTGAGGCTATATGACTGAGTCACTCAGCTGTATGTAGGTGCCCAGGCTATATGACTGAGTCACTCAGCTGTATGTAGGTGCTGAGGTTATATGACTGAGTCACTCAGCTGTATGTAGGTGCTGAGGCTATATGACTGAGTCACTCAGCTGTATGTAGGTGCCCGGGCTATATGACTGAGTCACTCAGCTGTATGTAGGTGTTGAGGCTATATGACTGAGTCACTCAGCTGTATGTAGGTGCTGAGGCTGTATGACTGAGTCACTCAGCTGTATGTAGGTGTTGAGGCTATATGACTGAGTCACTCAGCTGTATGTAGGTGCTGAGGCTATATGACTGAGTCACTCAGCTGTATGTAGGTGCTGAGGCTATATGACTGAGTCACTCAGCTGTATGTAGGTGCCTGGGCTATATGACTGAGTCACTCAGCTGTATGTAGGTGCCCGGGCTATATGACTGAGTCACTCAGCTGTATGTAGGTGCTGAGGCTATATGACTGAGTCACTCAGCTGTATGTAGGTGCTGAGGCTATATGACTGAGTCACTCAGCTGTATGTAGGTGCTGAGGCTATATGACTGAGTCACTCAGCTGTATGTAGGTGCCCGGGCTATATGACTGAGTCACTCAGCTGTATGTAGGTGCTGAGGCTATATGACTGAGTCACTCAGCTGTATGTAGGTGCTGAGGCTGTATGACTGAGTCACTCAGCTGTATGTAGGTGCTGAGGCTGTATGACTGAGTCACTCAGCTGTATGTAGGTGCTGAGGCTGTATGACTGAGTCACTCAGCTGTATGTAGGTGCTGAGGCTGTATGACTGAGTCACTCAGCTGTATGTAGGTGTTGAGGCTGTATGACTGAGTCACTCAGCTGTATGTAGGTGTTGAGGCTGTATGACTGAGTCACTCAGCTGTATGTAGGTGTTGAGGCTGTATGACTGAGTCACTCAGCTGTATGTAGGTGTTGAGGCTGTATGACTGAGTCACTCAGCTGTATGTAGGTGCTGAGGCTATATGACTGAGTCACTCAGCTGTATGTAGGTGCCCGGGCTATATGACTGAGTCACTCAGCTGTATGTAGTTGCTGAGGCTATATGACTGAGTCACTCAGCTGTATGTAGGTGCTGAGGCTATATGACTGAGTCACTCAGCTGTATGTAGGTGCTGAGGCTATATGACTGAGTCACTCAGCTGTATGTAGGTGCTGAGGCTATATGACTGAGTCACTCAGCTGTATGTAGGTGCTGAGGCTATATGACTGAGTCACTCAGCTGTATGTAGGTGCTGAGGCTATATGACTGAGTCACTCAGCTGTATGTAGGTGTTGAGGCTGTATGACTGAGTCACTCAGCTGTATGTAGGTGATGAGGCTATATGACTGAGTCACTCAGCTGTATGTAGGTGATGCTATATGACTGAGTCACTCAGCTGTATGTAGGTGATGCTATATGACTGAGTCACTCAGCTGTATGTAGGTGCCCGGGCTATATGACTGAGTCACTCAGCTGTATGTAGTTGCTGAGGCTATATGACTGAGTCACTCAGCTGTATGTAGGTGCTGAGGCTATATGACTGAGTCACTCAGCTGTATGTAGGTGCTGAGGCTATATGACTGAGTCACTCAGCTGTATGTAGGTGCTGAGGCTATATGACTGAGTCACTCAGCTGTATGTAGGTGTTGAGGCTATATGACTGAGTCACTCAGCTGTATGTAGGTGCTGAGGCTATATGACTGAGTCACTCAGCTGTATGTAGGTGCTGAGGCTATATGACTGAGTCACTCAGCTGTATGTAGGTGTTGAGGCTGTATGACTGAGTCACTCAGCTGTATGTAGGTGATGAGGCTATATGACTGAGTCACTCAGCTGTATGTAGGTGCCCGGGCTATATGACTGAGTCACTCAGCTGTATGTAGTTGCTGAGGCTATATGACTGAGTCACTCAGCTGTATGTAGGTGCTGAGGCTATATGACTGAGTCACTCAGCTGTATGTAGGTGCTGAGGCTATATGACTGAGTCACTCAGCTGTATGTAGGTGCTGAGGCTATATGACTGAGTCACTCAGCTGTATGTAGGTGCTGAGGCTATATGACTGAGTCACTCAGCTGTATGTAGGTGCTGAGGCTATATGACTGAGTCACTCAGCTGTATGTAGGTGTTGAGGCTGTATGACTGAGTCACTCAGCTGTATGTAGGTGATGAGGCTATATGACTGAGTCACTCAGCTGTATGTAGGTGATGCTATATGACTGAGTCACTCAGCTGTATGTAGGTGATGCTATATGACTGAGTCACTCAGCTGTATGTAGGTGCCCGGGCTATATGACTGAGTCACTCAGCTGTATGTAGTTGCTGAGGCTATATGACTGAGTCACTCAGCTGTATGTAGGTGCTGAGGCTATATGACTGAGTCACTCAGCTGTATGTAGGTGCTGAGGCTATATGACTGAGTCACTCAGCTGTATGTAGGTGCTGAGGCTATATGACTGAGTCACTCAGCTGTATGTAGGTGTTGAGGCTATATGACTGAGTCACTCAGCTGTATGTAGGTGCTGAGGCTATATGACTGAGTCACTCAGCTGTATGTAGGTGCTGAGGCTATATGACTGAGTCACTCAGCTGTATGTAGGTGTTGAGGCTGTATGACTGAGTCACTCAGCTGTATGTAGGTGATGAGGCTATATGACTGAGTCACTCAGCTGTATGTAGGTGATGCTATATGACTGAGTCACTCAGCTGTATGTAGGTGATGCTATATGACTGAGTCACTCAGCTGTATGTAGGTGCCCGGGCTATATGACTGAGTCACTCAGCTGTATGTAGGTGTTGAGGCTATATGACTGAGTCACTCAGCTGTATGTAGGTGCCCGGGCTATATGACTGAGTCACTCAGCTGTATGTAGGTGCTGAGGCTATATGACTGAGTCACTCAGCTGTATGTAGGTGCTGAGGCTATATGACTGAGTCACTCAGCTGTATGTAGGTGCTGAGGCTATATGACTGAGTCACTCAGCTGTATGTAGGTGCTGAGGCTATATGACTGAGTCACTCAGCTGTATGTAGGTGCTGAGGCTATATGACTGAGTCACTCAGCTGTATGTAGGTGCTGAGGCTATATGACTGAGTCACTCAGCTGTATGTAGGTGCTGAGGCTATATGACTGAGTCACTCAGCTGTATGTAGGTGCCCGGGCTATATGACTGAGTCACTCAGCTGTATGTAGGTGCTGAGGCTATATGACTGAGTCACTCAGCTGTATGTAGGTGCTGAGGCTATATGACTGAGTCACTCAGCTGTATGTAGGTGCTGAGGCTATATGACTGAGTCACTCAGCTGTATGTAGGTGCTGAGGCTATATGACTGAGTCACTCAGCTGTATGTAGGTGCCCGGGCTATATGACTGAGTCACTCAGCTGTATGTAGGTGTTGAGGCTATATGACTGAGTCACTCAGCTATATGTAGGTGCTGAGGCTATATGACTGAGTCACTCAGCTGTATGTAGGTGCTGAGGCTATATGACTGAGTCACTCAGCTGTATGTAGGTGCTGAGGCTATATGACTGAGTCACTCAGCTGTATGTAGGTGCCCGGGCTATATGACTGAGTCACTCAGCTATATGTAGGTGCTGAGGCTATATGACTGAGTCACTCAGCTGTATGTAGGTGCTGAGGCTATATGACTGAGTCACTCAGCTGTATGTAGGTGCTGAGGCTATATGACTGAGTCACTCAGCTGTATGTAGGTGCTGAGGCTATATGACTGAGTCACTCAGCTATATGTAGGTGCTGAGGCTATATGACTGAGTCACTCAGCTGTATGTAGGTGCTGAGGCTATATGACTGAGTCACTCAGATATATGTAGGTGCTGAGGCTATATGACTGAGTCACTCAGCTGTATGTAGGTGCCCGGGCTATATGACTGAGTCACTCAGCTATATGTAGGTGTTGAGGCTATATGACTGAGTCACTCAGCTATATGTAGGTGCTGAGGCTATATGACTGAGTCACTCAGCTGTATGTAGGTGCCCGGGCTATATGACTGAGTCACTCAGCTGTATGTAGGTGTTGAGGCTATATGACTGAGTCACTCAGCTGTATGTAGGTGCTGAGGCTATATGACTGAGTCACTCAGCTGTATGTAGGTGCTGAGGCTATATGACTGAGTCACTCAGCTATATGTAGGTGCCCGGGCTATATGACTGAGTCACTCAGCTGTATGTAGGTGCTGAGGCTATATGACTGAGTCACTCAGCTGTATGTAGGTGCTGAGGCTATATGACTGAGTCACTCAGCTGTATGTAGGTGCCCGGGCTATATGACTGAGTCACTCAGCTGTATGTAGGTGTTGAGGCTATATGACTGAGTCACTCAGCTATATGTAGGTGCTGAGGCTATATGACTGAGTCACTCAGCTATATGTAGGTGCTGAGGCTATATGACTGAGTCACTCAGCTGTATGTAGGTGCTGAGGCTATATGACTGAGTCACTCAGCTGTATGTAGGTGCTGAGGCTATATGACTGAGTCACTCAGCTGTATGTAGGTGCTGAGGCTATATGACTGAGTCACTCAGCTATATGTAGGTGCTGAGGCTATATGACTGAGTCACTCAGCTGTATGTAGGTGCTGAGGCTATATGACTGAGTCACTCAGCTATATGTAGGTGCTGAGGCTATATGACTGAGTCACTCAGCTGTATGTAGGTGCCCGGGCTATATGACTGAGTCACTCAGCTATATGTAGGTGTTGAGGCTATATGACTGAGTCACTCAGCTATATGTAGGTGCTGAGGCTATATGACTGAGTCACTCAGCTGTATGTAGGTGCCCGGGCTATATGACTGAGTCACTCAGCTGTATGTAGGTGTTGAGGCTATATGACTGAGTCACTCAGCTGTATGTAGGTGCTGAGGCTATATGACTGAGTCACTCAGCTGTATGTAGGTGCCCGGGCTATATGACTGAGTCACTCAGCTGTATGTAGGTGCCCGGGCTATATGACTGAGTCACTCAGCTGTATGTAGGTGTTGAGGCTATATGACTGAGTCACTCAGCTGTATGTAGGTGCTGAGGCTATATGACTGAGTCACTCAGCTATATGTAGGTGCCCGGGCTATATGACTGAGTCACTCAGCTGTATGTAGGTGCTGAGGCTATATGACTGAGTCACTCAGCTGTATGTAGGTGCTGAGGCTATATGACTGAGTCACTCAGCTGTATGTAGGTGCTGAGGCTATATGACTGAGTCACTCAGCTATATGTAGGTGCCCGAGCTATATGACTGAGTCACTCAGCTATATGTAGGTGCCTGGGCTATATGACTGAGTCACTCAGCTGTATGTAGGTGCCCGGGCTATATGACTGAGTCACTCAGCTGTATGTAGGTGCTGAGGCTATATGACTGAGTCACTCAGCTGTATGTAGGTGTTGAGGCTATATGACTGAGTCACTCAGTTGTATGTAGGTGCCCGGGCTATATGACTGAGTCACTCAGCTGTATGTAGGTGTTGAGGCTATATGACTGAGTCACTCAGCTGTATGTAGGTGCCCGGGCTATATGACTGAGTCACTCAGCTGTATGTAGGTGCTGAGGCTATATGACTGAGTCACTCAGCTGTATGTAGGTGCCCGGGCTATATGACTGAGTCACTCAGCTGTATGTAGGTGTTGAGGCTATATGACTGAGTCACTCAGCTGTATGTAGGTGCTGAGGCTATATGACTGAGTCACTCAGCTGTATGTAGGTGCCCGGGCTATATGACTGAGTCACTCAGCTGTATGTAGGTGTTGAGGCTATATGACTGAGTCACTCAGCTATATGTAGGTGCTGAGGCTATATGACTGAGTCACTCAGCTGTATGTAGGTGCTGAGGCTATATGACTGAGTCACTCAGCTGTATGTAGGTGCTGAGGCTATATGACTGAGTCACTCAGCTGTATGTAGGTGCCCGGGCTATATGACTGAGTCACTCAGCTATATGTAGGTGCTGAGGCTATATGACTGAGTCACTCAGCTGTATGTAGGTGCTGAGGCTATATGACTGAGTCACTCAGCTGTATGTAGGTGCTGAGGCTATATGACTGAGTCACTCAGCTGTATGTAGGTGCTGAGGCTATATGACTGAGTCACTCAGCTATATGTAGGTGCTGAGGCTATATGACTGAGTCACTCAGCTGTATGTAGGTGCTGAGGCTATATGACTGAGTCACTCAGCTATATGTAGGTGCTGAGGCTATATGACTGAGTCACTCAGCTGTATGTAGGTGCCCGGGCTATATGACTGAGTCACTCAGCTATATGTAGGTGTTGAGGCTATATGACTGAGTCACTCAGCTATATGTAGGTGCTGAGGCTATATGACTGAGTCACTCAGCTGTATGTAGGTGCCCGGGCTATATGACTGAGTCACTCAGCTGTATGTAGGTGTTGAGGCTATATGACTGAGTCACTCAGCTGTATGTAGGTGCTGAGGCTATATGACTGAGTCACTCAGCTGTATGTAGGTGCCCGGGCTATATGACTGAGTCACTCAGCTGTATGTAGGTGCCCGGGCTATATGACTGAGTCACTCAGCTGTATGTAGGTGTTGAGGCTATATGACTGAGTCACTCAGCTGTATGTAGGTGCTGAGGCTATATGACTGAGTCACTCAGCTATATGTAGGTGCCCGGGCTATATGACTGAGTCACTCAGCTGTATGTAGGTGCTGAGGCTATATGACTGAGTCACTCAGCTGTATGTAGGTGCTGAGGCTATATGACTGAGTCACTCAGCTGTATGTAGGTGCTGAGGCTATATGACTGAGTCACTCAGCTATATGTAGGTGCCCGAGCTATATGACTGAGTCACTCAGCTATATGTAGGTGCCTGGGCTATATGACTGAGTCACTCAGCTGTATGTAGGTGCCCGGGCTATATGACTGAGTCACTCAGCTGTATGTAGGTGCTGAGGCTATATGACTGAGTCACTCAGCTGTATGTAGGTGTTGAGGCTATATGACTGAGTCACTCAGTTGTATGTAGGTGCCCGGGCTATATGACTGAGTCACTCAGCTGTATGTAGGTGTTGAGGCTATATGACTGAGTCACTCAGCTGTATGTAGGTGCCCGGGCTATATGACTGAGTCACTCAGCTGTATGTAGGTGCTGAGGCTATATGACTGAGTCACTCAGCTGTATGTAGGTGCCCGGGCTATAAGACTGAGTCACTCAGCTGTATGTAGGTGCCCAGGCTATATGACTGAGTCACTCAGCTGTATGTAGGTGCCCGGGCTATATGACTGAGTCACTCAGCTGTATGTAGGTGCTGAGGCTATATGACTGAGTCACTCAGCTGTATGTAGGTGTTGAGGCTATATGACTGAGTCACTCAGTTGTATGTAGGTGCCCGGGCTATATGACTGAGTCACTCAGCTGTATGTAGGTGTTGAGGCTATATGACTGAGTCACTCAGCTGTATGTAGGTGCCCGGGCTATATGACTGAGTCACTCAGCTGTATGTAGGTGCTGAGGCTATATGACTGAGTCACTCAGCTGTATGTAGGTGCCCGGGCTATATGACTGAGTCACTCAGCTGTATGTAGGTGTTGAGGCTATATGACTGAGTCACTCAGCTGTATGTAGGTGCTGAGGCTATATGACTGAGTCACTCAGCTGTATGTAGGTGCCCGGGCTATATGACTGAGTCACTCAGCTGTATGTAGGTGTTGAGGCTATATGACTGAGTCACTCAGCTATATGTAGGTGCTGAGGCTATATGACTGAGTCACTCAGCTGTATGTAGGTGCTGAGGCTATATGACTGAGTCACTCAGCTGTATGTAGGTGCTGAGGCTATATGACTGAGTCACTCAGCTGTATGTAGGTGCCCGGGCTATATGACTGAGTCACTCAGCTATATGTAGGTGCTGAGGCTATATGACTGAGTCACTCAGCTGTATGTAGGTGCTGAGGCTATATGACTGAGTCACTCAGCTGTATGTAGGTGCTGAGGCTATATGACTGAGTCACTCAGCTGTATGTAGGTGCTGAGGCTATATGACTGAGTCACTCAGCTATATGTAGGTGCTGAGGCTATATGACTGAGTCACTCAGCTGTATGTAGGTGCTGAGGCTATATGACTGAGTCACTCAGCTATATGTAGGTGCTGAGGCTATATGACTGAGTCACTCAGCTGTATGTAGGTGCCCGGGCTATATGACTGAGTCACTCAGCTATATGTAGGTGTTGAGGCTATATGACTGAGTCACTCAGCTATATGTAGGTGCTGAGGCTATATGACTGAGTCACTCAGCTGTATGTAGGTGCCCGGGCTATATGACTGAGTCACTCAGCTGTATGTAGGTGTTGAGGCTATATGACTGAGTCACTCAGCTGTATGTAGGTGCTGAGGCTATATGACTGAGTCACTCAGCTGTATGTAGGTGCCCGGGCTATATGACTGAGTCACTCAGCTGTATGTAGGTGCCCGGGCTATATGACTGAGTCACTCAGCTGTATGTAGGTGTTGAGGCTATATGACTGAGTCACTCAGCTGTATGTAGGTGCTGAGGCTATATGACTGAGTCACTCAGCTATATGTAGGTGCCCGGGCTATATGACTGAGTCACTCAGCTGTATGTAGGTGCTGAGGCTATATGACTGAGTCACTCAGCTGTATGTAGGTGCTGAGGCTATATGACTGAGTCACTCAGCTGTATGTAGGTGCTGAGGCTATATGACTGAGTCACTCAGCTATATGTAGGTGCCCGAGCTATATGACTGAGTCACTCAGCTATATGTAGGTGCCTGGGCTATATGACTGAGTCACTCAGCTGTATGTAGGTGCCCGGGCTATATGACTGAGTCACTCAGCTGTATGTAGGTGCTGAGGCTATATGACTGAGTCACTCAGCTGTATGTAGGTGTTGAGGCTATATGACTGAGTCACTCAGTTGTATGTAGGTGCCCGGGCTATATGACTGAGTCACTCAGCTGTATGTAGGTGTTGAGGCTATATGACTGAGTCACTCAGCTGTATGTAGGTGCCCGGGCTATATGACTGAGTCACTCAGCTGTATGTAGGTGCTGAGGCTATATGACTGAGTCACTCAGCTGTATGTAGGTGCCCGGGCTATAAGACTGAGTCACTCAGCTGTATGTAGGTGCCCAGGCTATATGACTGAGTCACTCAGCTGTATGTAGGTGCCCGGGCTATATGACTGAGTCACTCAGCTGTATGTAGGTGCCCGGGCTATATGACTGAGTCACTCAGCTGTATGTAGGTGCTGAGGCTATATGACTGAGTCACTCAGCTATATGTAGGTGCCCGGGCTATATGACTGAGTCACTCAGCTGTATGTAGGTGCCCGGGCTATATGACTGAGTCACTCAGCTGTATGTAGGTGCCCGGGCTATATGACTGCGCCATCAACTTGATAATACATAACGATATTTTGGAGATTATTTCGTCTTCCAAAAGAAAAAGAAAAAGAAAGAGAGCGATTGTTATCTGAATAAAGGCCAAAACATTTATTTCTGTTTTTAGAGGGAGAGAAACCCTGTGTTTGTGTTTGAAAGAGTATTTTTCATAATTATTTGATTAACGAAAGCATACAGATGCTGATGAAGAAATACAGAACTGTTTACATTTGGATAATAAAGTAGGCAAAGCAGTTTGAAGATATAAGCCACCTGCATTTGTTAATTAGGCTACAATACATACTGTAGTAAGCATGAGAAAGTGACTAATTCCTTACATAAGGGAGAGCAGGCCCATGTCCAGACTTTCTCGGTGACCTCAAGTACTCATTAACTCGGTCTTTAATGCTTTTTTGGGTTGCATCAGTCACGGACAGAGACACAGTATTTTTTTAACAGAGATTACTCCAGTGCTAGCCTCTCTATACTGGCTTCCTGTTAAGGCTTGGGCTGATTTCAAGGTTTTACTGCTAACCCTACAAAGCATTACATGGACTTGCTCCTACCTACAGTATCGCTCGGATGTGGTTCTGCCGTACATACCTACACTCACGCTACGATCACAAGAAGCAGGCCTCATTATTCCTAATTTCTAAGCAAACAGCTGAAGGAAGGGCTTTCTCCCATTTTTTAAGGAATGGTCTGCCGATCCTTTTGAGATTCACAGACTCGGCCTCAACCTTTAGGTACTTCCTGAACACTCTTCAATGTGTGATTGAGTGTCGTCTGGCCCCCCAGGCGTGTGAAGGTGAACGGCAACAAACCGCCCTTGTTGTCTCTGCCTGGCAGACTCCCCTCTCTCCAATGGTATTCTCTGCCTCTGACGGAGTCACTGGCTTGCTCGCAGTCTCCCATGCCATCTTAACGTGCCAGGCTCCCCCCGCTATACTAGACTTTTGCGCCCCCTCGGGCTTGTGTGGTCGAGGAGATCTTCGTGGTCTCTCTCTCTCTCATTGCCATCCCCCAGGACGACCTGGCCTGACAACTCCTATCTGTCCCCGTCACCCAGAACACATGGTTGTGCTGCTGATCCAGTTTCTGCTGTTCTGCCTGCGGCTATGGAGCCCTGTTTACCGGTAGTGCTACCTTGTCCCGGACCTGCAGTTTCGACCCTCTCTCTCCACCACACCTGCTGTCTTGACCTCTGACTACTCAGCCGACATTTACTCCTGAGGTGCTGAACTGTTGCACCCAGTACAACCACTGTGATTATTATGTGGGTAGTGCACTATGTAAGGCAAAGGGTGCCATTTGAGATGCAGGGGGAGAGAGGAACACAGAGGGACTAGGCCTACAACACATATTGTAGTGGACGGCAGGGCAGGGAATCAAACCCCGGGTCACTGGAGAGAAAGGCAGTCTATAATGACCAGGCTGTAGTCTTCAGTTCAGTCTATAATGACCAGGCTGTAGTCTTCAGTTCAGTCTATAATGACCCGGCTGTAGTCTTCAGTTCAGTCTATAATGACCCGGCTGTAGTCTTCAGGTCAGTCTATAATGACCCGGCTGTAGTCTTCAGTTCAGTCTATAATGACCCGGCTGTAGTCTTCAGGTCAGTCTATAATGACCAGGCTGTAGTCTTCAGGTCAGTCTATAATAGCCAGGCTGTAGTCTTCAGGTCAGTCTATAATGGCCAGGCTGTAGTCTTCAGTTCAGTCTATAATGACCCGGCTGTAGTCTTCAGGTCAGTCTATAATGGCCAGGCTGTAGTCTTCAGGTCAGTCTATAATGACCAGGCTGTAGTCTTCAGGTCAGTCTATAATGACCAGGCTGTAGTCTTCAGGTCAGTCTATAATGACCAGGCTGTAGTCTTCAGGTCAGTCTATAATGACCCGGCTGTAGTCTTCAGGTCAGTCTATAATGACCCGGCTGTAGTCTTCAGGTCAGTTTATAATGACCAGACTGTAGTCTTCAGGTCAGTCTATAATGACCCGGCTGTAGTCTTCAGGTCAGTCTATAATGACCAGGATGTAGTCTTCTGGTCAGTCTATAATGACCAGGCTGTAGTCTTCAGGTCAGTCTATAATGACCAGGCTGTAGTGTTCAGGTCAGTCTATAATGACCAGGCTGTAGTCTTCAGGTCAGTCTATAATGACCAGGCTGTAGTCTTCAGGTCAGTCTATAATGACCCGGCTGTAGTCTTCAGGTCAGTCTATAATGACCAGGCTGTAGTCTTCAAGTCAGTCTATAATGACCAGGCTGTAGTCTTCAAGTCAGTCTATAATGACCAGGCTGTAGTCTTCAAGTCAGTCTATAATGACCAGGCTGTAGTCTTCAGGTCAGTCTATAATGACCAGGCTGTAGTCTTCAGGTCAGTCTATAATGACCAGGCTGTAGTCTTCAGGTCAGTTTATAATGACCAGACTGTAGTCTTCAGGTCAGTCTATAATGACCCGGCTGTAGTCTTCAGGTCAGTCTATAATGACCAGGCTGTAGTCTTCAGGTCAGTCTATAATGACCAGGCTGTAGTCTTCAGGTCAGTCTATAATGACCAGGCTGTAGTCTTCAAGTCAGTCTATAATGACCAGGCTGTAGTCTTCAAGTCAGTCTATAATGACCAGGCTGTAGTCTACAAGTCAGTCTATATTGACCAGGCTGTAGTCTTCAGGTCAGTCTATAATGACCCGGCTGTAGTCTTCAGGTCAGTCTATAATGACCAGGCTGTAGTCTTCAGATCAGTCTATAATGGCCAGGCTGTAGTCTTCAGGTCAGTCTATAATGACCAGGCTGTAGTCTTCAGGTCAGTCTATAACGACCAGGCTGTAGTCTTCAGGTCAGTCTATAATGACCAGACTGGGTAACAGCTATTAGAGACCATTACATCAGACAGAGGCTTCATCCCAAATGGAACCCCTCAGCATGTCACACGACATAGAGACCCCTCAGCATGTCACACGACATAGAGACCCCTCAGCATGTCACACGACATAGAGACCCCTCAGCATGTCACACGACATAGAGACCCCTCAGCATGTCACAAGACATAGAGACCCCTCAGCATGTCACACGACATAGAGACCCCTCAGAGAGGAGGGAGGGGATGAGAGGACAGGGAGGGAGGGTGGAGAGGGGGAAGCTAGAAGGTAGAGAGAGAGGAAGAGGGAGATAGACAGGTGGAGTAGGAGCAGGGAAGAAACGAGGCAGCCTGGGAGGGCGGGAGGTAGGAAGGAAGGAAGGAAGGGGAATCTCCAAACCCAGAGCAGCAACCCTCACTGGTTCATGCAGGTAGAGCAGCAACCCTCACTGGTACATTCAGGTAGAGCAGTAACCCTCACTGGTACATTCAGGTAGAGCAGCAACCCTCACTGGTACATTCAGGTAGAGCAGCAACCCTCACTGGTACATTCAGGTAGAGCAGCAACCCTCACTGGTTCATGCAGGTAGAGCAGCAACCCTCACTGGTACATTCAGGTAGAGCAGCAACTCTCACTGGTACATTCAGGTAGAGCAGCAACCCTCACTGGTACATTCAGGTAGAGCAGCAACCCTCACTGGTACATTCAGGTAGAGCAGTAACCCTCACTGGTACATTCAGGTAGAGCAGCAACCCTCACTGGTACATTCAGGTAGAGCAGCAACCCTCACTGGTACATTCAGGTAGAGCAGCAACTCTCAGTGGCACATTCAGGTAGAGCAGCAACCCTCACTGGTACATTCAGGTAGAGCAGCAACCCTCACTGGTAAATCCAGGTAGAGCAGCAACCATCACTGGTAAATTCAGGTAGAGCAGCAACCCTCACTGGTACATTCAGGTAGAGCAGCAACCCTCACTGGTACATTCAGGTAGAGCAGCAACTCTCACTGGTACATTCAGGTAGAGCAGCAACCCTCACTGGTACATTCAGGTAGAGCAGCAACCCTCACTGGTACATTCAGGTAGAGCAGCAACCCTCACTGGTACATTCAGGTAGAGCAGCAACCCTCACTGGTACATTCAGGTAGAGCAGCAACCCTCACTGGTACATTCAGGTAGAGCAGCAACTCTCACTGGCACATTCAGGTAGAGCAGCAACCCTCCCTGGTACATTCAGGTAGAGCAGCAACCCTCACTGGTACATTCAGGTAGAGCAGCAACCCTCACTGGTACATTCAGGTAGAGCAGCAACTCTCACTGGTACATTCAGGTAGAGCAGCAACCCTCACTGGTACATTCAGGTAGAGCAGCAACTCTCACTGGTACATTCAGGTAGAGCAGCAACCCTCACTGGTACATTCAGGTAGAGCAGCAACCCTCACTGGTACATTCCGGTAGAGCAGCAACCCTCACTGGTACATTCAGGTAGAGCAGCAACCCTCACTGGTACATTCAGGTAGAGCAGCAACTCTCACTGGTACATTCAGGTAGAGCAGCAACTCTCACTGGCACATTCAGGTAGAGCAGCAACCCTCACTGGTACATTCAGGTAGAGCAGCAACTCTCACTGGTACATTCAGGTAGAGCAGCAACCCTCACTGGTACATTCATGTAGAGCAGCAACCCTCACTGGTACATTCAGGTAGAGCAGCAACCCTCACTGGTACATTCCGGTAGAGCAGCAACCCTCACTGGTACATTCAGGTAGAGCAGCAACTCTCACTGGTACATTCAGGTAGAGCAGCAACCCTCACTGGTACATTCAGGTAGAGCAGCAACCCTCACTGGTACATTCCGGTAGAGCAGCAACCCTCACTGGTACATTCAGGTAGAGCAGCAACCCTCACTGGTACATTCCCAGAAGCACCAGGGCTATTCTGCTTCCTCCTAATTGGATCTTCTGCATCCATCTACTCTCAGGTGAAGCTGCTGTAGTCTTCAGCTACTGATTTCTTTATTTCCATTTTTACCTTTATTTAACTAGTCAAGTCAGTTAACAACCTCTTGAAGCTAGGGGGCACTATTTTCATTTTTGGAAAAATAACGTTCCCAAAGTAAACGGCCTATTTCTCAGGACCAGATGCTAGAATATACATATAATTGACAGATTAGGATAGAAAACACTAAAAGTTTCCAAAACTGTCCAAATATTGTCTGTGAGTATAACAGAACTGATATTACAGGCGAAACCCTGAGGAAAATCCAATCAGGAAGTGCCTCTTATTTTGAAACCCTTCTGTTCCTATGCATGCCTATCCTCCATTTAAAGGGATATCAACCAGATTATTTTTTCTATGGCTTCCCTAAGGTGTCAGTCTTTAGACATAGTTTCAAGGCTTTTATTTTGAAAAATGAGCATGAAAGATCACATTGCGTAAGTGGATAGGTGGGGGCTCTCAGAGTGAGTTTTTGCGCTACAGAGTAAAGCCACCATTGTTCCTCCCGCTGTTATTGAAAAACCTACACACTCGGTGGATATATTATCAAATATATATTTTAAAAACTACCCGAGGAATGATTATAAAAAACGTTTGACTTGTTTCTGGGGACATTATGAAGACTATTTGGAATTTCCGTCTGCGTTGTCGTGACCGCTCTTTCCTGTGGATTTCTGAACATAACGTGACAAACAAACGGAGGTATTTTGGGTATAAAAATAATCTTTATGGAACAAAAGGAACATTTGTCGTGTAACTGGGAGTCTCATGAGTGAAAACATCCAAAGATCATCAAAGGTAAACGGTTCATTTGATTGCTTTTCTGATTTTCGTGACCAAGCTTCCTGATGCTAGGTGTACATAATGTTTTGTAGGGCTATCGATAAACTTACACAAACGCTTGGATTGCTGTCGCTGTAAAGCATCATTTCAAAATCTGAGACGACAGGAGGATTAACAAAAGGCTAAGCTGTGTTTTTCAATATTGCACTTCTGATTTCATGAATATGAATATATTTTAGTAATATTATTTGACTGTTGCGCTATGCTATTCAACAGTTGCTGACGAAAATGATCCCGCGACAGGGATGGGTAGCGTTAAGAACAAATTCTTATTTACACTGACGGCCTACCAGGGAACAGTGGGTTAACTGCTTTTGTTCAGGTGCAGAAGGACAGATTTTAAAACGTGTCAACTCGGGGATTCGATCAAGTAAACCTTTCGGTTACTGGTCCAACGCTCTAACCACTAGGCTACCTGCTGGTTACTGGTCCAACGCTCTAACCACTAGGCTACCTGCTGGTTACTGGTCCAACGCTCTAACCACTAGGCTACCTGCTGGTTACTGGTCCAACGCTCTAACCACTAGGCTACTTGCTGGTTACTGGTCCAACGCTCTAACCACTAGGCTACCTGCTGGTTACTGGTCCAACGCTCTAACCACTAGGCTACCTGCTGGTTACTGGTCCAACGCTCTAACCACTAGGCTACCTGCTGGTTACTGGTCCAACGCTCTAACCACTAGGCTACCTGCTGGTTACTGGTCCAACGCTCTAACCACTAGGCTACCTGCTGGTTACTGGTCCAACGCTCTAACCACTAGGCTACCTGCTGGTTACTGGTCCAATGCTCTAACCACTAGGCTACCTGCTGGTTACTGGTCCAACGCTCTAACCACTAGGCTACCTGCTGGTTACTGGTCCAACGCTCTAACCACTAGGCTACCTGCTGGTTACTGGTCCAACGCTCTAACCACTAGGCTACCTGCTGGTTACTGGTCCAACGCTCTAACCACTAGGCTACCTGCTGGTTACTGGTCCAACGCTCTAACCACTAGGCTACCTGCTGGTTACTGGTCCAACGCTCTAACCACTAGGCTACCTGGCACCCCTGATTGAGATGAGGATGTTTCAACCATCAGGAGAACTACAATGACACCCTAATTCACTATATTTCCTGCACTACTTTTCATCAGAGCCCTATAGGATGTAATTTGGGATGCAGTCCTAGCTTTGGGCCTGGAACCAATTACATCCTGTCACAGAGTCATCCCGCGAACATTCCCCCCCAAAAAATCAGAGGGACATTCCAAACATTCCGTGGTATATGGTAGTTTACCTGCCTATGGAGCAAGGACTTCCTGGAGTCTCCAGGGAAAGCTGCTCCTCCTCCTGTACCTCCTCCTCCTCCTGCAGCTGCTCCTCCTGCAGCTCCTCCTCCTGCAGCTGCTCCGCCTCCTCCAAGGTCGACGCAGGTCTCCGTCTGCTGTAGAACTTCTCCGTAGTCAGTTGATTTAAAATTAGTCTTCCACACCATAGCCTGTGTTGGGTAGAAAAGTGGAAAACTGAGTACAACATGTCTATGACGCCCGGAGAGGATTGTTTACTAATTAGAAAGCACCTTAGACATAAATATATATAAAATATATATAAAATATATTCTCAGTATCTCTCAAAACAGATAGAAACGGGGGCTTAGAAACTAATCAGAAAGTTTTCCCCTTCCATTGTTGTCTGTCTATCTTAACCGTCGGTGTGTATTGTTGTGGATATTCAGATTAATATAATAGTTTGATTAAAATGTTTACATGCTTTTGCAAGAAGAACGGTTTCTCCTAATAATAATGTTTCCATGGACACGATTGGGACTCTTGATAAATGCAGAAAAATTGAAAAATCGTCAATCACAAGAAAACGTTCAACAAGCAACCCATGTTACTTTTTGGGAGGCATCTTCGGACATTTTTAAGTTTGTATGTGGAAACGACTTCTTAGACCCATAGATTCAGTTGTTCCAAACTCACTTCACTGGCACTAAAGAGGGAGGCTCGCTCGGCTGCTGCTAGCACACACCCAGATCAAATACAAAGCTGAAAACGCCCATTAAGGTGTTTACATGTCCTAATAATTAGAAATATTACTCTGAAAACTAGGTGTTTTAAATAAGTGTAAACTTACTTTGATCAAGACAAGCGGTGTGAGGTGGTTACTATTGTATAATCTGCCTACTGCCATCAGTTTTCATATCTAATTATTACTGTGCATGTAAACATATGGTGCTAAGGGGTAACTAGCTCCTCCCTAAGAACAATGTGTAATTATTACTGTGCATGTAAACATATGGTGCTAAGGGGTAACTAGCTCCTCCCTAAGAACAATGTGTAATTATTACTGTGCATGTAAACATATGGTGCTAAGGGGTAACTAGCTCCTCCCTAAGAACAATGTGTAATTATTACTGTGCATGTAAACATATGGTGCTAAGGGGTAACTAGCTCCTCCCTAAGAACAATGTGTAATTATTACTGTGCATGTAAACATATGGTGCTAAGGGGTAACTAGCCCCTCCCTAAGAACAATGTGTAATTATTACTGTGCATGTAAACATATGGTGCTAAGGGGTAACTAGCCCCTCCCTAAGAACAATGTCTAATTGTTCTCTCTCTCTCTCTGTGTGTGTGTGTGTGTGTGTGTGTGTGTGTGTGTGTGTGTGTGTGTGTGTGTGTGTGTGTGTGTGTGTGTGTGTGTGTGTGTGTGTTGTGTGTTGTGTGTTGTGTGTGTGTGTGTGTGTGTGTGTGTGTGTGTGTGTGTGTGTGTACAGTGCATTCGGAAAGTACTCAGACCCCTTAACTTTTTCCACAAGTTATTCTAAAATTGCTTCAATGTTTTTTTTCTTCATCAATTTACAAACAATAACCCATAATGATAAAGCAAAAAAACATTTTTTGATACATTTGTGCAAATGTATAAAATAAAAAACTTAAATATCACATATACATAAGTATTCAGACCCTTTACTCAGTACTTTTCAGAAGCACATTTGGCAGCGATTACAGCCTCGAATCTTCTTCGGTACAATAACAAATTTCAATTTACAAAAAAAAAGCTTCTAGTATTGAAATCTATGCAGCCTACTCAATCACTTTTTATAGCTACAGTTTACAGGCCTCCTGGGCCGTATACAGCGTTCCTCATTGAGTTCCCTGAATTCCTATCGGACCTTGTAGTCATAGCAGATAATATTCACATTTTTGGTGACTTTAATATTCACATGGAAAAGTCCACAGACCCACTCCAAAAGGCTTTCGGGGGCCATCATCGACTCAGTGGGTTTTGTCCAACATGTCTCCGGGACCTACTCACTGTCACAGTCATACTTTGGACCTAGTTTCGTCCAGTGGAATAAATGTTGTGGATCTTAATGTTTTTCCTCATAATCCAGGACTATCGGACCACCATTTTATTATGTTTGCAATCGCAACCAATAATCTGCTCAGACCCCAACCAAGGATCATCAAAAGCCACACAATTCTCAGACAACCCAAATATTCCTTGATGCCCTTCCAGACTCCCTCCACCCAAGGACGTCAGAGTACAAAAATCAGTTAACCATCTGAGGAACTCAATTTAACCCTAGATGCAGTCGCACCACTAAATAAAACAAACAGTTGTCATAAGAAACTAGCTCCCTGGTATACAGAAAATACCAGAGCCCTGAAGCAAGCTTCCAGAAAATTGGAACGGAAATGGCGCCACACCAAACTGGAAGTCTTCCGACTAGCTTGGAAAGACAGTACCGTGCAGTATCGAAGAGCCCTCACTGCTGCTCCACCAATCTGGAAGTCTTCTGACTAGCTTGGAAAGACAGTACCGTGCAGTACCGTAGAGCCCTTACTGCTGCTCGATCATCCTATTTTTCCAACCTAATTGAGGAAAATAAGAACAATCCAAAATGTATTTTTGATACTGTCGCAAAGCTAAAACTAAAAAGCAGCATTCCCCAAGACATCCAGGATGGCTTTCACTTCAGCAGTGATAAATTCATAAACTTCTTTGAGGAAAAGGCCATGATCATTAGAAAGCAAATGACGGACTATTCCTCCAAATCTGTTGTCCAAACTCACTAAAAGTGGCAGTAATAAAGCCTCTCTAAAGAAAGCCAAACCTTGACCCAGAAAATATAACAAACTAAAATTGGCCTATATCGAATCTCCCAAAATGTTTGAAAAAGCTGTTGCGCAGTGTTCCTCAAGGTTCCGTTTTAGGACCACTATTGTTTTCACTGTATATTTTACCTCTTGGGCATGTCATTCGGAAACATAATGTTAACTTTCACTGCTATGCGGATGACACACAGCTGTACATTTCAATGAAACATGGTGAAGCCCCAACATTGCCATCCCTGGAAGCCTGTGTTTCAGACATAAGGAAGTGGATAGCGGCACATGTTCTACTTTTAAACTCGGACAAAACAGAGATGCTTGTTCTAGGTCCCAAGAAACAAAAGAGATCTTCTGTTGAATCTGACAATATTTAATTGTTTTATTATCCGTTATTTTACCAGGTAAGTTGACTGAGATGTTCTCATTTACAGCAACGACCTGGGGAATAGTTACAGGGGAGAGAAGGGGGATGAATGAGCCAATTGTGGATTAACTGGGTATTATTAGGTGACCATGATGGTTTGAGGGCCAGATTGGGAATTTAGCCAGGACACCGGGGTTAACACCCCTACTCTCACGATAAGTGTCATGGGATCTTTAATGACCTCAGAGAGTCAGGACACCCGTTTAACAGTGTCTCCAATCGCTGCCCTGCGGCATTGTGATATTTTTTAGACCAGAGGAAAGGGTGCTTCCTACTGGGCCTCCAACACCACTTCCAGCAGCATCTGGTCTCCCATCCAGGAACTGACCAGGACCAACCCTGCTTAGCTTCAGAAGCAAGCCAGCAATTAATCTTGATGGTTGTACAGTCGTCTCAAATAAAACTGAAGGACCTCGGCGTTACTCTGGACCCTGATCTCTCTTTTGACGAACGTATCAAGACTGTTTCAAGGACAGCTTTTTTTCATCTACGTCACATTGCAAAAATGTTAAACTTTCTGTCCAAAAATGATGCAGAAAAATTAATCTATGCTTTTGTCACTTCTAGATTAGATTACTGCAATGCTCTATTTTCCGGCTACCCGTATAAAGCACTAAATCAAATCAAATCCAAATGTATTTGTCACATACACATGGTTAGCAGATGTTAGTGCGAGTGTAGCGAAATGCTTGTGCTTCTAGTTCCGACAATGCAGTAATAACCAACAAGTAATCTAGCTAACAATTCCAAAACTACTACCTTATAGACACAAGTGTAAGGGGATAAAGAATATGTACATAAAGATATATGAATGAGTGATGGTACAGAGCGGCATAGGCAAGATACAGTAGATGGTATTGAGTGCAGTATATACATATGAGATGAGTATGTAAACAAAGTGGCATAGTTAAAGTGGCTAGTGATACATGTATTACATAAGGATGCAGTAGATGATATAGAGTACAGTATATACGTATACATATGAGATGAATAATGTAGGGTATGTAAACATTATGTTAGGTAGCATTGTTTAAAGTGGCTAGTGATATATTTTACATCATTTCCCATCAATTCCCATTATTAAAGTGGCTGGAGTTGAGTCAGTGTGTTGGCAGCAGCCACTCAATGTTAGTGGTGGCTGTTTAACAATCTGATGGCCTTGAGATAGAAACTTCTAAACATGGATGCTAGAATCTTGACTAGAACCCAAAAATTGGATTATACTATTCCAGTGCTAGCCTCTCTAAACTGGCTTCCTGTTAAGGGCAATGGCTGATTTCAAGGTTTTACTGATAACCAACAAAGCATTACATGGGCTTGCTCCTACCTATCTCTCCGATTTGGTCCTGCCGTACATACCTACACGTACGCTACGGTCACAAGACACAGGCCTCCTAATTGTCCCTAGAATTTCTAAGCAAACAGCTGGAGGCAGGGCTTTCTCCTATAGAGCTACATTTTTATGGAATCGTCTGCCTACCCATGTGAGAGACGCAGACTCTGTCTCAACCTTTAAGTCTTTATTGAAGACTCATCTCTTCAGTGGGTTATATGATTGAGTGTAGTCTGGCCCAGGAGTGTGAAGGTGAACGGAAAGGCTCTGGAGCAACGAACCGCCCTTGCTGTCTCTGCTTGTCCGGCTCCCCTCTCTCCACTGGGATTCTCTGCCTCTAACCCGATTACAGGGGCTGAGTCACTGGCTTACTGGTGCTCTTTCCATGCCGTCCCTGGGAGGTGTGCGTCACTTGAGTAGGGTTGAGTCGTAATCTTCCTGTCCGGGTTGGCGCCACCCCTTTGGTTGCGCCGTGGTGGAGATCTTTGTGGGCTATACTCGGCTTTGTCTCAGGATGGTAACATGGTGGTTGAAGATATCCTTCTAGTGGTGTGGGAGCTGTGCTTCGGCAAAGTGGGTGGGGTTATATCCTGCCTGTTTGGCCTGTCCGGGGGTATCGTCAGACGGGGCCACAGTGTCTCCCGACCCCTCCTGTCTCAGCCTCCAGTATTTATGCTGCAGTAGTTTATGTGTCGGGGGGCTGGGGTCAGTTTGTATATCTGGAGTACTTCTCCTGTCTTATCCGGTGTCCTGTGTGAATTTAAGTATTTATTTATTCTCTCTCTCCCTCTCTCTCTCTCCTCCCTCTCTCCCTCCCTCTCTCCCTCCCTCTCTCTCTCCCTCTCTCCCTCTCTCTCTCCCTCCCTCCCTCCCTCTCTCCCTCCCTCCCTCTCTCCCTCTCTCCCTCCCTCTCCCCTCTCTCCCTCCCTCCCTCTCCCCCTCTCTCCCTCCCTCTCCCTCCCTCTCTCTCTCCCTCCACACCTGGCCGTGCTGCTGCTCCAGTGTCAACTATTCTGCCTGCGGCTATGGAACCATGACCTGTTCACTGGACATGCTACCTGTCCCAGACCTGCTGTTTTCAACTCTCTAGAGACAGCAGGAGCGGTAGAGAATACTCTTAATGATCGGCTATGAAAAGCCAACTGACATTTACGCCTGAGGTGCTGACCTGTTGCTCCATTGACAACCACTGTGATTATTATTATTTGACCGTGCTGGTCATCTATGAACATTTGAACATCTTGGCCATGTTCTGTTATAATCGAGGACTTGCCACCCCTCATAGCCTGGTTCCTTCTCTAGGTTTCTTCCTATGTTCCTGGCCTTTCTAGGGTGTTTTTCCTAGCCCACCGTGCTTCTACACCTGCATTGCTTGCTGTTTGGGGTTTCAGGCTGGGTTTCTGTACAGCGCTTTGTGACATCAGCTGATGTAAGAAGGGCTTTATAAATTAATCTGATTGATTGATATGACGTTTCAAGCTTGGCACACCTGCATTTAGGGAGTTTCTCCCATTCTTCTCTGCAAATCCTCTCAAGCTTTGTCTGGTTGGATGGGGAGGCTGCACAGCAGGCTGCACAGATATATTCAGGTCTCTTCAGAGATGCTTGATCGGGTTCAAGTCCGGGCTCTGGCTGGGCCACTCAAGGACATTCAGAGACTTGTCCTGAAGCCGCTGCTGTGTTTTCTTGGTTGTGTGCTTAGGGTCGTTGTCCTGTTGAAAGGTGAACCTTCGCCCCAGTCTGAGGTCCTGAGCAGGTTTTTAATCAAGGATCTATCAAGGATCTTCTTCTGTACTTGTTTCTCATGGTCTGAGAGTCTTTAGGTGCCTTTTGGCAAACTCTAGGCGGGCTGTCATGTACCTCTACTGAGGAGTGGCTTCTGTCTGGCCACTCTACCATAAAGCCAGATTAGTGGAGTGCTGCAGAGATGGCTGTCCTTCTGGAAGGTTCTCCCATCTCCACAGAGGAACTCTGGTGCTCTGTCAGAGTGACCTTCAGGTTCAGGCCCTTCTCCCTGATTGCTCGTTTGGCCGGGCGGCCAGCTCTAGGAAGAGTCTTTGTGGTTCCAAACGTCTTCCATTTCAGAATGATGGAGGTCACTGTGTTCTTGGGGACCTTCAATGCTGCAGAAATGTGTTGGTTACTCTTCCCCAGATCTGTGCCTCTGAGCTCTACGGACAATTCCTTCGACATCATGTCTTTGGTTTTTGCTCTGACATGCACTGTCAACTGTAGGACCTTATATAGACAGGTGTGTCCCTTTTCAAATCATGTCCAATCAATTGATTTTATCACAAGTGGACACCAATCAAGTCAGAGAAACATCTCAAGGATGATCAATGGAAACAGGATGCAGCTGAATTTCGAATCTGATATCAAAGGGTCTGAATACTTATGTAGATAAGGTTTAAAAAAATATATATATATACATTTGCAAAATTTCTACAAACCTGTTTTTGCTTTGTTGTTATGGGTTGGTTATGTTTTGTTTATTTGATCCATTTTAGAGTAAGGCTGTAACGTAACAACATGTGGAAAAAGTAAAGGGGTCTGAATACTTTCAGAATTCTCTGTATGTGTCAGGGAACAGCAGGCTGCCACAGTCTCCATCACGTGCCAGAAGAGAGGAGGGAAGAAGAGAGGAGGGAACAGCAGGCTGCCACAGTCTCCATCACATGCCAGAAGAGAGGAGGTAAGAAGAGAGGAGAGAAGAAGAGAGGAGGGAACAGCAGGCTGCCACAGTCTCCATCACGTGCCAGAAGAGAGGAGGGAACAGCAGGCTGCCACAGTCTCCATCACGTGCCAGAAGAGAGGAGGGAAGAGAGGAGGGAAGAAGAGAGGAGGGAACAGCAGTCTGCCACAGTCTCCATCACGTGCCAGAAGAGAGGAGGGAAGAGAGGAGGGAAGAAGAGAGGAGGGAACAGCAGGCTGCCACAGTCTCCATCACGTGCCAGAAGAGAGGAGGGAAGAGAGGAGGGAAGAAGAGAGGAGGGAACAGCAGGCTGCCACAGTCTCCATCACATGCCAGAAGAGAGGAGGGAAGAGAGGAGGGAAGAAGAGAGGAGGGAACAGCAGGCTGCCACAGTCTCCATCACGTGCCAGAAGAGAGGAGGGAACAGCAGGCTGCCACAGTCTCCCATCACGTGCCAGAAGAGAGGAGGGAAGAGAGGAGGGAAGAAGAGAGGAGGGAACAGCAGGCTGCCACAGTCTCCATCACGTGCCAGAAGAGAGGAGGGAAGAGAGGAGGGAAGAAGAGAGGAGGGAACAGCAGGCTGCCACAGTCTCCATCACGTGCCAGAAGAGAGGAGGGAAGAGAGGAGGGAAGAAGAGAGGAGGGAACAGCAGGCTGCCACAGTCTCCATCACATGCCAGAAAGAGAGGAGGGAGAGAGGAGGGAGAAGAGAGGAGGGAACAGCAGTTCTCCATCACGTGCCAGAAGAGAGGAGGA
>NC_034178.2:74924819-74979819 GCF_002021735.2 Oncorhynchus kisutch
GAGACCCAACCAGCTCCTCCTGGTTACGAGACACTCAACCAGCTCCTCCTGGTTACGAGACACTCAACCAGCTCCTCCTGGTTACGAGACACCAACCAGCTCCTCCTGGTTACGAGACACCCAACCAGCTCCTCCTAGTTACGAGACACCCAACCAGCTCCTCCTGGTACGAGACACCCAACCAGCTCCTCCTGGTTACGAGACACCCAACCAGCTCCTCCTGGTACGAGACACTCAACCAGCTCCTCCTGGTTACGAGACACCCAACCAGCTCCTCCTGGTTACGAGACACCCAACCAGCTCCTCCTGGTTACGAGACACTCAACCAGCTCCTCCTGGTTACGAGACACCCAACCAGCTCCTCCTGGTTACGAGACACCCAACCAGCTCCTCCTGGTTACGAGACACCAGCCCCTCCTGGTTACGAGACACCAGCCCCTCCTGGTTACGAGACACCCAACCAGCTCCTCCTGGTTACGAGACACCCAACCAGCTCCTCTGGTTATGAGACACCAGCCTCTCCTGGTTACGAGACACCAGCCTCTCCTGGTTACGAGACACCAGCCTCTCCTGGTACGAGACACCAGCCTCTCCTGGTTACGAGACACCAGCCTCTCCTGGTTACGAGACACCAGCCTCTCCTGGTTACGAGACACCAGCCTCTCCTGGTTACGAGACACCAGCCTCTCCTGGTTACGAGACACCAGCCTCTCCTGTTACGAGACACCAGCCTCTCCTGGTTACGAGACCCAACCAGCTCCTCCTGGTTACGAGACACCAGCCTCTCCTGGTTACGAGACACCAGCCTCTCCTGGTTACGAGACACCAGCTCCTCCTGGTTACGAGACCCAACCAGCTCCTCCTGGTTTACGAGACACCCAACCTCTTGGTTATGAGACCCAACCAGCTCCTCCTGGTTACGAGACACTCAACCAGCTCCTCCTGGTTACGAGACACTCAACCAGCTCCTCCTGGTTACGAGACACCCAACCAGCTCCTCCTGGTTACGAGACACTCAACCAGCTCCTCCTGGTTACGAGACACCCAACCAGCTCCTCCTGGTTACGAGACACCCAAACCAGCTCCTCCTGGTTACGAGACACCAGCCCCTCCTGGTTACGAGACACCAGCCTCTCCTGGTTACGAGACACCAGCCTCTCCTGGTTACGAGACCCAACCAGCTCCTCCTGGTTACGAGACACCAGCCTCTCCTGGTTACGAGACACCAGCCTCTCACTGGTTACGAGACCCAACCAGCTCCTCCTGGTTACGAGACCCAACCAGCTCCTCCTGGTTACGAGACACCAGGCCTCTCCTGGTTACGAGACACCAGCCTCTCCTGGTTACGAGACCCAACCAGCTCCTCCTGGTTACGAGACCCAACCAGCTCCTCCTGGTTTACGAGACACCCAACCTCTTGGTTATGAGACCCAACCAGCTCCTCCTGGTTACGAGACACTCAACCAGCTCCTCCTGGTTTACGAGACACTCAAACCAGCTCCTCCTGGTTACGAGACACCCCAACCAGCTCCTCCTGGTTACGAGACACCCAACCAGCTCCTCCTGGTACGAGACACCCAACCAGCTCCTCCTGGTTACGAGACACCCAACCAGTCCTCCTGGTTACGAGAACCCAGCCAGTCCTCCTGGTTACGAGACACCCAACCAGCTCCTCCTGGTTACGAGACACCCAACCAGCTCCTCCTGGTTACGAGACACCCAACCAGCTCCTCCTGGTTACGAGACACCCAACCAGCTCCTCCTGGTTACGAGACACCCAACCAGCTCCTCCTGGTTACGAGACACCCAACCAGCTCCTCCTGGTTACGAGACACCCGAGCCCTCTCCTGGTTACGAGACACCAGCCTCTCCTGGTTACGAGGACACCAGCCTCTCCTGGTTACGAGACACCAGCCTCTCCTGGTTACGAGACACAGCCTCTCCTGGTTACGAGACACCAGCCTCTCCTGGTTACGAGACACCAGCCTCTCCTGGTTACGAAGACACCAGCCTCTCCTGGTTACGAGACACCAGCCTCTCCTGGTTACGAGACACCAGCCTCTCCTGGTTACGAGACACCCAGCCTCTCCTGGTTACGAGACACCAGCCTCTCCTGGTACGAGACCCAACCAGCCTCTCCTGGTTAACGAGACCAACCAGCCTCTCCTGGTACGAGACCAAACAGCTCCTCCTGGTTACGAGACCCACCAGCCTCTCCCTGGTTACGAGACCCCAACCAGCTCCTCCTGGTTACGAGACCCAACCAGCTCCTCCTGGTTTACGAGACCCAACCAGCTCTTCCTCTGGTTACGAGACACCAGCCCCCTCCTGGTCACCCGGGATATGGGAGGGGTTTGGCCGGGGTATGCCGTCATTGTAAATAAGAATTTGTTCTTAACTGACTTGCCTAGTTAAATAAAAAATACAAAATAATTTAAAAGGGGGAACACACACCACAGCATCAGAATACACCATGTGGGTTGACAGAGACAGATATTGAAGGTGAGAAGTCATCATGACAAACACCACCTACTTCCCCAGCACAAAGGAGTGCCTCTTCCAACCTACTGCTAAAATAAAAACACTTCTCTTTGAGGCTCATACAACAACTTCCATTCAAATGCATTCTAAAGGGAGAAGAGAAGAATTATAAAGAGGAAGAGAAGGAGAGAAAAATAACATATGTGAAAGAGAGTAGAAAGAGACAGAGAAAAGAGAGATAACAGACAAAACAAGAGAGAGAAGAGAGACAGAGAGAGACATAACAGACATAACAGAGAGAGAGAGAGAAAGAGAGAGACATAACAGACATAACAGAGAGAGAGAGAGAAAGAGAGAGACAGAGAGAGATAACAGACATAACAGAGAGAGAGAGAGAAAGAGAGAGACAGAGAGAGATAACAGACATAACAGAGAGAGAGAGAGAGAGAGAGAGAGAGGAGAGAGAGATAACAGACATAACAGAGAGAGAGAGAGAGAGAGAGAGAGAGGGAGAGAGAGATAACAGACATAACAGAGAGAGAGAGAGAGAGAGAGAGAGAGAGGAGAGAGAGAGAGAGAGAGGAGAGAGAGAAAGAGAGCTTACAGAGAGAGCGTCAACAGTAACCTTGGGAAAATCCTCTGTATTATCATTAACAGCAGACTTGTACATTTCCTCAATGAAAACAATGTACTGAGCAAATGTCAAATTGGCTTTTTACCAAATTACCGTACAACAGACATGTATTCACCCTGCACACCCTAATTGACAACCAAACAAACCAAAACAAAGGCAAAGTCTTCTCATGCTTTGTTGATTTCAAAAAAGCCTTTGACTCAATTTGTCATGAGGGTCTGCTATACAAACTGATGGAAAGTGGTGTTGGGGGTAAAACATACAACGTTATAAAATCCATGTTATCAAACAACAAGTGTGCGGTTAAAATTGGCCAAAAACACACAAATTTCTTTCCACAGGGCCGTGGGGTGAGACAGGGAGGCAGCTTAAGCCCCACCCTCTTCAACATATATATCAACGAATTGGCACGGGCACTAGAAACGTCCGCAGCACCCGGCCTCACCCTACTAGAATCCCAAGTCAAATGTCTGCTGTTTGCTGATAATGTGGTGCTTCTGTCACCAACCAAGGAGGGCCTACAGCAGCACCTAGATCTTCTGCACAGATTCTGTCAGACCTGGGCCCTGACAGTAAATCTCAGTAAGACCAAAATAATGGTGTTCCAAAAAAGGTCCAGTCACCAGGACCACAAATACAAATTCCATCTAGACACTGTTGCCCTAGAGCACACAAAACACTATACATACCTTGGCCTAAACATCAGCACCACAGGTAACTTCCACAGAGCTGTGAACGATCTGAGAGACAAGGCAAGAAGGGCATTCTATGCCATCAAAAGGAACATAAAATTCAACATACCAATTAGGATCTAGCAAAAAATACTTGAATCAGTCATAGAGCCCATTGCCCTTTATGGTTGTGAGGTCTGGGGTCCGCTCACCAACCAAGACTTCACAAAATGGGACAAACACCAAATTGAGACTCTGCATGCAGAATTCTGCAAGAATATCCTCCGTGTACAACGTAGAACACCAAATAATTAATGCAGAGCAGAATTAGGCCGATACCCACTAATTATCAAAATCCAGAAAAGAGCCGTTAAATTCTACAACCACCTAAAAGGAAGCAATTCCCAAACCTTCCATAACAAAGCCATCACCTACAGAGAGATTAACCTGGAGAAAAGTCCCCTAATTTCCGAATACCTGACCACTGTGACTGACCCAAACTTAAGGAAAGCTTTGACTATGTACAGACTCAGTGAGCATAGCCTTGCTATTGAGAAAGGCCGCCGTAGGAAGACATGGCTCTCAAGAGAAGACAGGCTATGCGCTCACTGTCCACAAAATGAGGTGGAAACTGAGCTGCACTTCCTAACCTCCTGCCCAATGTATGAGCATATTAGAGAGACATATTTCCCTCAGATTACACAGATCCACAAAGAATTCAAAAACAAATCCAATTTTGATAAACTCCCATATCTACTGGGTGAAATTCCACAGTGTGCCATCACAGCAGTAAGATTTGTGACCTGTTGCCACAAGAAAAGGGCAACCAGTGAAGAACAAACACCATTGTAAATACAACCCATATTTATGCTTATTTATTTTCCCTTGTGTACTTTAACCATTTGTACATTGTTACAACACTGTATATATATATTATGACATTTGTAGTGTCTTTGTTTTGAAACTTCTGTATGTGTAATGTTTAATGTTCATTTTATTGTTTATTTCACTTTTGTATATTATCTACCTCACTTGCTTTGGCAATGTTAACACATGTTTCCCATGCCAATAAATCCCCTTGAATTGAATTGACAGATAACAGACATAACAGAGAGAGAGAGAAAGAAAGAGAGAGACAGAGAAAGACATAACAGAGAGATAACAGACATAACAGAGAGAGAGCGAGAGAGATAAGACATAACAGAGAGATAACAGACATAACAGAGAGCGAGAGAGAGAGATAAGACATAACAGAGAGATAACAGACATAAGAGAGAGAGAGAGACAGAGACAGAGACAGACAGACAGACAGAGAGAGAGAGAGAGAGAGATAACAGACAAAGATAACAGACATCCAATGGCTTGCGAAAGTATTCACCCCCTTGGCATTTTCCCTATACAACCTGGAATTTGTATCATTTGATTTACACATGTCCAACACTTTGAAGATGCTAAATATGCGCTTTTGTGAAACAAACAAGAAATAAGGCAAAATAACAGAAAACTTGAGCGTGCATAACTATTCACCCCCCAAAGTCAATACTTTGTAGAGACACCTTATGCAGCAATTACAACTACAAGTATCTTGGTATGTCTCTATAAGCTTGGCATATCTGGCCACTGGGATTTTTGCCCATTCTTCAAGGCAAAACTGTTCCAGCTCCTTCAAGTTGGATAGGTTCCGCTGGTGTACAGCAATCTTTAAGTTATACCACAGATTCTCAATTGGATTGAGGTCTGGGCTTTGACTAGGCCATTCCAAGACATTCAAATGCTTCCCCTTAAACCCCTAGAGTGTTGCTTTAGCAGTATGCTTAGGGTCATTGTCCTGCTGGAAGGTGAACCTCCGTCACAGTCTCAAATCTCTGGAAGACTGAAACAGGTTTCCCTCAAGAATATCCTCGTATTTAGCTCCATCCATCATTCCTTCAATTCTGACCAGTTTCCCACAGCATGACCCTGCCAATGAAAAACATCTGCCACCACCATGCCTCATTGTGGGGATGGTGTTCTCGGGGTGATGAGAGGTGTTGGGTTTGCGCCAGACATAGCATTTTCCTTGATGGCCAAACAGCTCAATTTTAGTCTCATCTGACCAGAGTACATTCTTCAATATGTTTGGGGAGTCTCCCACATGCCTTTTGGCGAACACCAAACTTGTTTGCTTATTTTTGTCTTTAAGCAATGGCTTTTTTCAGGCCACTCTTCCGTAAAGCCCCGCTCTGTGGAGTGTACGGCTTAAAGTGGTCCTATGGACAGATACTCCAATCTCCGCTGTGGAGCTTTGCAGCTCCTTCAGGGTTATCTTTGGTCTCTTTGTTGCCTCTCTGATTAATGTCCTCCTTGCCTGGTCCGTGAGTTTTGGTGGGCGGCCCTCTCTTGTCAGGTTTGTTGTGGTGCCATATTCTTTCCATTTTTTAATAATGGATTTAATGGTGCTCTGTGGGATGCACAACGTTTCTGATATTTTTTTCTAACCCAACCCTGATCTGTACTTCTCCACAACTTTGTCCCTGACCTGTTTGGAGAGCTCCTTGGTCTTCATGGTGCCGCTTGCTTGGTGGTGCCGCATGCTTATTTAGGACTTCATTCCAAAGGGGTGAGCATGCATCACATTCCATAATTGTTTTGTTATTTTACATTTTTGAAACAAGTAGTTTTTTTTTTTCATTTCACTTCACCAATTTGGACTATTTACTATGTTAATTACATGAAATCTAATTTCAAATCCATTTAAATTACAGGTTGTAATGCAACAAAATAGGAAAAATGCCAAGGGGGATGAATCCTATCCACCTGATTCCTGCTTACAAAAAAATAATTAAAGCAGGAAGCACCAGTAACTCAGTCAATAAAAAAGTGGTCAGATGAAGTGGATATATATATATACTAGAACAGTCTGCAGCACCCTAGTAGAATGCTACATGGCCCTAAACAGAGAGTACACAGCAGCAGAATACCTCACCACCGTGACTGACCCAAATTTAAGGAAAACGTTGACTATTTACAGACTCAGTGAGCATATCCTTGCTATTGGCAGACCTGGCTCTCAAGAGAAGACAGGCTATGTGCACACGGCCCACAAAATGAAGTGGAAACTGAGCTGCACTTCCTAACCTCCTGCCAAATGTATGACCATATTAGAGACACATATTTCCCTCAGATTACACAGATCCACAAAGAATTCGAAAACTCCCATATCTACTGGGTGAAATAACACACTGTGCCATCACAGCAACATGATTTGTGACCTGTTGTCACAAGAAAAGGGCAACCAGTGAAGAACAAACACCATTGTAAATACAACCCATATTTATGCTTATTTATTTTCCCTTTTGTACTTTAACCATTTGCATATCTTTATAACACTGAATATATAATTTGTGTCATTTTAAATGTCTTTATTCTTTTGGAACCTCTGTGAGTGTAATGTTTACTGTTCATTTTTATTGTTTATTTCACTTTTGTTTATTATCTACATCACTTGCTTTGGGAAATGTTAACATAGGTTACCCAATAAAGCCCTTAAATTGAATTGAGAGATGAGAGACATAACAGAGACAGAGAGACGATTGTTGTTGGGGGAGGACGCAGAGAGCTGTGGGTTGGCAGCGCACTACATTGCTGCCTGCCATAAATTGAGGGACAGTGTCTGACAGACCAATCAACCTGTACTCCACTGTATGCTTATTGAATGTATGGTTATTTTGACCCTTGGTTGTTGTTGTTATTGTTGTTATTGTTCTTACTGTTGTCCCGTTGACAATTTTGATTCTCATTATTTTTCATATTGTAAATATCAAAAGTAAGCTTTGGCAAAATGTACATTGTTACGTCATGCCAATAAAACAAATTGAATTGGATTGAATTGAGAGAGCGAGAGAGAAAGAGAGATAACAGAGAAAGAGAACCTTCCTCCCCTCTCCTCTCTTCACCTCCCCTCCCCTCCCAGCCAGAGAGCAGTATGAAGAGAACCGTCCTCCTCTCCTCGCCTCCCCCTTCCCCTCCCAGCCAGAGAGCAGTATGAAGAGAACCTTCCTCCCCTCCCCCCCTCCCCTCCCCTCCCAGCCAGAGAGCAGTATGAAGAGAACCGTCCTCCTCTCCTCGCCTCCCCCTTCCCCTCCCAGCCAGAGAGCAGTATGAAGAGAACCTTCCTCCCCTCCCCTCTTCCCCTCCCCTCCCCTCCCAGCCAGAGAGCAGTATGAAGAGAACCGTCCTCCTCTCCTCGCCTCCCCCTTCCCCTCCCAGCCAGAGAGCAGTATGAAGAGAACCTTCCTCCCCTCCCCTCTTCCCCTCCCCTCCCCTCCCAGCCAGAGAGCAGTATGAAGAGAACCGTCCTCCTCTCCTCGCCTCCCCCCTTCCCCTCCCAGCCAGAGAGCAGTATGAAGAGAACCTTCCTCCCCTCCCCTCTTCCCCTCCCCTCCCCTCCCAGCCAGAGAGCAGTATGAAGAGAACCGTCCTCCTCTCCTCGCCTCCCCCTTCCCCTCCCAGCCAGAGAGCAGTATGAAGAGAACCTTCCTCCCCTCCCCTCTTCCCCTCCCCTCCCCTCCCCTCCCAGCCAGAGAGCAGTATGAAGAGAACCGTCTTCCTCTCCTTACCCCCCCCCTTCCCCTCCTCTCCTCTCCTCTCCTCTCCTCCCCCTTCCCCTCCCAGCCAGAGAGCAGTATGAAGAGAATCTCCCCCCCCCTCCTCCTCTCCCCTCCCCCTCCCAGCCAGAGAGCAGTATAAAGAGAACCTTCCTCCTCTCCTCCCCTCCCCTCCTCTCCTCACCCTCCTCCCTTCCCAGGCAGAGAGCAGTATGAAGAGAACCTTCCTCCTCTCCTCCCCTCCCTCCTCCCCCCCTCCCAGCCAGAGAGCAGTATGAAGAGAACCTTCCTCCTCTCCTCTCCTCTGCTCACCCTCCTCCCTTCCCCTCCCCTCCCAGCCAGAGAGCAGTATGAAGAGAACCTTCCTCCTCTCCTCCCCTCTGCTCACCCTCCTCCCTTCCCCTCCCCTCCCAGCCAGAGAGCAGTATGAAGAGAACCTTCCTCCTCTCCTCCCCTCCCTCCTCCCCCCCTCCCAGCCAGAGAGCAGTATGAAGAGAACCTTCCTCCTCTCCTCACCATCCCCTCCTCCCTTCCCCCTCCCAGCCAGAGAGCAGTATGAAGAGAACCTTCCCCCTCCCCCCTCCCAGCCAGAGAGCAGTATGAAGAGAACCTTCCTCCTCTCCTCCCCTCCCTCCTCCCCCCTCCCAGCCAGAGAGCAGTATGAAGAGAACCTTCCTCCTCTCCTTCCCCTCCTCCCCCCCTCCCCTCCTCCCCTCCCAGCCAGAGAGCAGTATGAAGAGAACCTTCCTCCTCTCCTCACCCTCACCTCCTCCCTTCCCCTCCCCTCCCAGCCAGAGAGCAGTATGAAGAGAACCTTCCTCCTCTCCTCTCCTCTCCTCTCCTCTCCTCACCCTCCTCCCCTCCTCCTCCCAGCCAGAAGAGAACCTTCCTCCTCTCCTCACCCTCCCCCTCCTAGCCAGAGAGCAGTATGAAGAGGACCTTCCTCCTCTCCTCACGCTCCTCCCCTCCCCTCCCAGCCAAAGAGCAGTATGAAGAGAACCTTCCTCCTCTCCTCACCTCCCTCCTCCCCCCCTCCCAGCCAGAGAGCAGTATGAAGAGAACCTTCCTCCTCTCCTTCCCCTCCTCCCCCCCCTCCCCTCCTCCCCTCCCAGCCAGAGAGCAGTATGAAGAGAACCTTCCTCCTCTCCTCACCCTCCCCCTCCTAGCCAGAGAGCAGTATGAAGAGGACCTTCCTCCTCTCCTCACGCTCCTCCCCTCCCCTCCCAGCCAAAGAGCAGTATGAAGAGAACCTTCCTCCTCTCCTCCCCTCCCTCCTCCCCCCCTCCCAGCCAGAGAGCAGTATGAAGAGAACCTTCCTCCTCTCCTTCCCCTCCTCCCCCCTCGCCTCCTCCCCTTCCAGCCAGAGAGCAGTATGAAGAGAACCTTCCTCCTCTCCTCACCCTCACCTCCTCCCTTCCCCTCCCCTCCCAGCCAGAGAGCAGTATGAAGAGAACCTTCCTCCTCTCCTCTCCTCTCCTCTCCTCACCCTCCTCCCCTCCTCCTCCCAGCCAGAAGAGAACCTTCCTCCTCTCCTCACCCTCCCCCTCCTAGCCAGAGAGCAGTATGAAGAGGACCTTCCTCCTCTCCTCACGCTCCTCCCCTCCCCTCCCAGCCAAAGAGCAGTATGAAGAGAACCTTCCTCCTCTCCTCACCTCCCTCCTCCCCCCCCTCCCAGCCAGAGAGCAGTATGAAGAGAACCTTCCTCCTCTCCTTCCCCTCCTCCCTCCTCCCCCCTCCCCTCCTCCCCTCCCAGCCAGAGAGCAGTATGAAGAGAACCTTCCTCCTCTCCTCACCCTCCCCCTCCTAGCCAGAGAGCAGTATGAAGAGGACCTTCCTCCTCTCCTCACGCTCCTCCCCTCCCCTCCCAGCCAAAGAGCAGTATGAAGAGAACCTTCCTCCTCTCCTCCCCTCCCTCCTCCCCCCCTCCCAGCCAGAGAGCAGTATGAAGAGAACCTTCCTCCTCTCCTTCCCCTCCTCCCCCCCTCCCCTCCTCCCCTCCCAGCCAGAGAGCAGTATGAAGAGAACCTTCCTCCTCTCCTCACCCTCACCTCCTCCCTTCCCCTCCCCTCCCAGCCAGAGAGCAGTATGAAGAGAACCTTCCTCCTCTCCTCACCCTCCTCCCCTCCTCCTCCCCCCTCCCAGCCAGAGAGCAGTATGAAGAGAACCTTCCTCCTCTCCTCACCCTCCTCCCCTCCTCCTCCCAGCCAGAAGAGAACCTTCCTCCTCTCCTCACCCTCCCCCTCCTAGCCAGAGAGCAGTATGAAGAGGACCTTCCTCCTCTCCTCACGCTCCTCCCCTCCCCTCCCAGCCAAAGAGCAGTATGAAGAGAACCTTCCTCCTCTCCTCACCCTCCCCTCCTCCCCTCCCAGCCAGAGAGCAGTATGAAGAGGACCTTCCTCCTCTCCTCACGCTCCTCCCCTCCCCTCCTCCCCTCCCAGCCAAAGAGCAGTATGAAGAGAACCTTCCTCCTCTCCTCACCCTCCCCTCCTCCCCTCCCAGCCAGAGAGCAGTATGAAGAGAACCTTCCTCCTCTCCTTCCCCTCCTCCCCCCCTCCCCTCCTCCCCTCCCAGCCAGAGAGCAGTATGAAGAGGACCTTCCTCCTCTCCTCACCCTCCTCACCTCCTCCCCTCCCAGCCAGAGAGCAGTATGAAGAGGACCTTCCTCCTCTCCTCACCCTCCCCCCCCTCCCCTCCCAGCCAGAGAGCAGTATGAAGAGGACCTTCCTCCTCTCCTCACCCTCCCCCCCTCCCCTCCCAGCCAGAGAGCAGTATGAAGAGGACCTTCCTCCTCTCCTCACGCTCCTCCCCTCCCCTCCCAGCCAAAGAGCAGTATGAAGAGAACCTTCCTCCTCTCCTCACCCTCCCCTCCTCCCCTCCCAGCCAGAGAGCAGTATGAAGAGGACCTTCCTCCTCTCCTCACGCTCCTCCCCTCCCCTCCTCCCCTCCCAGCCAAAGAGCAGTATGAAGAGGACCTTCCTCCTCTCCTCACCCTCCCCCCCTCCCCTCCCAGCCAGAGAGCAGTATGAAGAGGACCTTCCTCCTCTCCTCACCCTCCCCCCCTCCCCTCCCAGCCAGAGAGCAGTATGAAGAGGACCTTCCTCCTCTCCTCACGCTCCTCCCCTCCCCTCCCAGCCAAAGAGCAGTATGAAGAGAACCTTCCTCCTCTCCTCACCCTCCCCTCCTCCCCTCCCAGCCAGAGAGCAGTATGAAGAGGACCTTCCTCCTCTCCTCACCCTCCCCTCCTCCCCCTCCTCCCCTCCCAGCCAGAGAGCAGTATGAAGAGGACCTTCCTCCTCTCCTCTCACTATGACTCAGTGGCAGTGGGTAGACAGCTTCCTTGATATTTATAAAGATCTACTTTACAGGGATCGTTCAGACATACAGCTATGAAGAGGAGACTCACCCAACATAAATAAATCACATTTCTTTCCAGGTCTGAAGTAGAAAAAAGTGAAAGGAAAATCTAGAGTGTGAGTCTGTGTGTGTGTGTAGTCTACCTGGTGTCCGTGCAGTGTCCGTGTGTGCGTGTGTGTGTGTCCGTGTGTGTGTGTGTAGTCTACCTGGTGTCCGTGCAGTGTCCGTGTGTGTGTGTCCGTGTGTGTGTAGTCTACCTGGTGTCCGTGCAGTGTCCGTGTGTGCGTGTGTGTGTGTCCGTGTGTGTGTGTGTAGTCTACCTGGTGTCCGTGCAGTGTCCGTGTGTGCGTGTGTGTGTGTCCGTGTGTGTGTGTGTAGTCTACCTGGTGTCCGTGCAGTGTCCGTGTGTGCGTGTGTGTGTGTCCGTGTGTGTGCAGTCTACCTGGTGTCCGTGCAGTGTCCGTGTGTGCGTGTGTGTGTGTCCGTGTGTGTGTGTGTAGTCTACCTGGTGTCCGTGTGTGCGTGTGTGTGTGTCCGTGTGTGTAGTCTACCTGGTGTCCGTGCAGTGTCCGTGTGTGCGTGTGTGTGTGTCCGTGTGTGTGTGTGTAGTCTACCTGGTGTCCGTGCAGTGTCCGTGTGTGTGTGTGTGTGTGTCCGTGTGTGTGTGTGTAGTCTACCTGGTGTCCGTGCAGTGTCCGTGTGTGTGTGTCCGTGTGTGTGTGTGTAGTCTACCTGGTGTCCGTGCAGTGTCTTTGTGTGCGTGTGTGTGTGTCCGTGTGTGTGTGTGTAGTCTACCTGGTGTCCGTGCAGTGTGTCCGTGTGTGTCCGCGTGTGTGTGTCCGCGTGTGTGTGTGTGTAGTCTACCTGGTGTCCGTGCAGTGTGTAGAGCAGCCGTCCCTCCAGCAGGTCCAGTATCTTCATAGTGGAGTCATTAGAGGCTGTTATCAGGTAGTTACCAGATGGATGGAAGGATAGACTGTTCACCACTCCGCTGTGAACTGGAAACACACATTCAACCGGATACCGCATTATCACACCGGAAACACACATTCTACCGGATACCGCATTATCACACCGGAAACACACATTCAACCGGATACCGCATTATCACACCGGAAACACACATTCAACCGGATACCGCATTATCACACCGGAAACACACATTCAACCGGATACCGCATTATCACACCGGAAACACACATTCAACCGGATACCGCATTATCACACCGGAAACACACATTCAACCGGATACCGCATTATCACACCAGAAACACACATTCAACCGGATACCGCATTATCACACCGGAAACACACATTCAACCGGATACCGCATTATCACACCGGAACAAAAACAGTGTCATAGTTTTTATTTAAATGTTGTTGTTGTTTTTTTATGTCTCTATACATTCTAACCAATTCATTTAATAAGACATCTCAATTTCAGCTTCAGTTTTCGTCACCTTGCTAACATGTACACAGATGTCGGATGTTGTTAAAACCTGATCACTCTTTCGGACGCAGAGAATTCTCCTGCTGAACCAGGAAATTCAAATGAGCCAGGTCCCCTAAAGAAGGGCCCCCCAAAGAAGGGCCCCTAAAGAAGGGCCCCTAAAGAAGGGCCCCTATAAAAAAGAATAGTCTTTCTAACTGAAAACCCCCATTACTTCAACATTCAAATGTATCTGAAATGCAGCCAAACATAGAGCTTGATAACACAAGATAGATATTGGTCTCACTAGGCTACGACATATACGTGTCAAGATTAAGCCTTACCCTCCGTGTTCCAGGGTAGTTCACTACAGATTAAGCCTTACCCTCCATGTTCCAGGGCTAGTTCACTATAGATTAAGCCTTACCCTCCATGTCCCAGGGTAGTTCACTATAGATTAGGCCTTATCCTCCATGTTCCAGGGTAGACTAAACCAACTCTCTGCTCTGACTAGGGCCGGGAGTGGAGACAAAAGCCTTAAAGGGAAGCGTCGTCTCCCCTTGTGTCGTCTATAATTACTGTGAATAATAATGGTGGTCCTCCAGTGATCCATTTTACATAACAGCAGTTCGTTTAGGAAATTTACAGTATTATCAAAGTGCTTCGGCAAATCCATTTTTAGAAAAAGTTGTTTAAAGAAAGTAGTGCACTTTTCAACAGGTTTTGGAGGTCCTTCCCTGCCTCTCACCCTGCCTCTCACCCTGACTCTCACCCTGACTCTCACCCTGACTCTCACCCTGCCTCTCACCCTGCCTCTCACCCTGCCTCTCACCCTGCCTCTCACCCTGCCTCTCACCCTGACTCTCACCCTGACTCTCACCCTGACTCTCACCCTGACTCTCACCCTGCCTCTCACCCTGCCTCTCACCCTGCCTCTCACCCTGCCTCTCACCCTGCCTCTCACCCTGCCTCTAACCCTGCCTAGCTGTGGTCCATATTCCTCTGGTTTTGTAGGTCCTTCCCTGACTCTAACCTTGCCTAGCTGTGGTCCATATTCCTCTGGTTTTGGAGGTCCTTCCCTGACTCTCACCCTGCCAAGCTGTGGTCCATATTCCTCTGGTTTTGGAGGTCCTTCCCTGACTCTAACCCTGCCCAGCTGTGGTCCATATTCCTCTGGTTGTGGAGGTCCTTCCCTGACTCTCACCCTGCCCAGCTGTGGTCCATATTCCTCTGGTTTTGGAGGTCCTTCCCTGACTCTCACCCTGCCAAGCTGTGGTCCATATTCCTCTGGTTTTGGAGGTCCTTCCCTGACTCTCACCCTGCCTAGCTGTGGTCCATATTCCTCTGGTTGTGGAGGTCCTTCCCTGACTCTAAGCCTGCCAAGCTGTGGTCCATATTCCTCTGGTTGTGGAGTTCCTTCCCTGACTCTAACCCTGCCAAGCTGTGGTCCATATTCCTCTGGTTGTGGAGGTCCTTCCCTGACTCTCACCCTGCCAAGCTGTGGTCCATATTCCTCTGGTTGTGGAGGTCCTTCCCTGACTCTCACCCTGCCAAGCTGTGGTCCATATTCCTCTGGTTGTGGAGGTCCTTCCCTGACTCTCACCCTGCCTAGCTGTGGTCCATATTCCTCTGGTTTTGGAGGTCCTTCCCTGACTCTAACCCTGCCTAGCTGTGGTCCATATTCCTCTGGTTGTGGAGGTCCTTCCCTGACTCTCACCCTGCCTAGCTGTGGTCCATATTCCTCTGGTTTTGGAGGTCCTTCCCTGACTCTAACCCTGCCTAGCTGTAGTCCATATTCCTCTGGTTGTGGAGGCCCTTCCCTGACTCGAACCCTGCCAAGTTGTGGTCCATATTATTACTCTGACCCTTACCTTGGTAATGCTGCAGTAATTTGTTGGTCCTGATGTCCCAGACCTTGACAGTGTTGTCTGTGCAAGCAGCAGCAATGCATGTTCCACTGGGATGGAAGTCGGCATAGTTCACATACCTAGAAAACAGGACAGAAACAGACAATCTATCGACATAGCATATACAGTTGAAGTCAGAAGATTACATACACATTAGCCAAATAAACTTAAACTCAGTTTTTCACAATTCCTGACATTTAATCCTAGTAAGAATTCCATTACACCTCCTCCTCCATGCTTCACGGTGGGAACCACACATACGGAGATCATCCGTTCACCTACTCTGCGTCTCACAAAGAAATTTTTGGATGAATCCAAAAGTCGAAAAATCTCAATTTTGGACTCATCAGACCAAAGGACAGATTTCCACCAATCTAATGTCCATTGCTCATGTATGTTGTCCCAAGCAAGTCTCTTCTTATTGGTGTCCTTTAGTAGTGGTTTCTTTGCAGCAATTCAACAATTAAGACATGATTCATGCAGTCTCCTCTGAACAGTTGATGTTGAGATGTGTCCGTTACTTGACCTCTGAAGCATTTATTTGGGCTGCAATCTGAGGTGCAGTTAACTCTAATGAACGTATCCTCTGCAGCAGAGGGAACTCTGGGTCTTCTTTCCTGAAGCGGTCCTCATGAGAGCCAGTTTCATCATAGCTCCTGATGGTTTTTGCGAAGAAACATTCACTGCACTTGAAGAAACTGTAAAAGTTATTGAAATGCTCCATATTGACTGACCTTCATGTCTTAAGTAATGATGGACTGTTGTTTCTATTTGCTTATTTGAGCTGTTCTTGCCATAATATGGACTTGGTCTTTTACCAAATATGGATATCTTCTGTATACCACCCCTACCTTGTCACAACACAACTGATTGGCTCAAAAAAGGAAAGAAATGCCAAAAATGTACTTTTAACAAGCACACCTATTAATTGAAATGCATTCCAGGTGACTACCTCATGAAGCTGGTTGAGAGAATGCCAAGAGTGTGCAAAGATGTCATCAAGACAAAGGGTGGCTACTTTAAAAATAATCTCAAATATAAAATATATATTTTGATTTGTTTAAACCTTTTTGGTTACTACATGATTCCATATGTGTTATTTCATAGTTTTGATGTCTTCACTATTATTCTACTATGTAGAAAATAGTAAAAATAAAGAAAAACCCTTGAATGAGTAGGTGTCAAAACGTGTGTGTGTGTGTGTGTGATAGAGAGAGATACATACACACTTTATACAGTGCCTTGCGAAAGTATTCTGCCCCCTTGAACTTTGCGACCTTTTGCCACATTTCAGGCTTCAAACATAAAGATATAAAACTGTATTTTTTTGTGAAGAATCAACAACAAGTGGGACACAATCATGAAGTGGAACGACATTTATTGGATATTTCAAACTTTTTTAACAATCAAAAACTGAAAAATTGGGCGTGCAAAATTATTCAGCCCCTTTACTTTCAGTGCAGCAAACTCTCTCCAGAAGTTCAGTGAGGATCTCTGAATGATCCAATGTTGACCTAAATGACTAATGATGATAAATACAATCCACCTGTGTGTAATCAAGTCTCCGTATAAATGCACCTGCACTGTGATAGTCTCAGAGGTCCGTTAAAATCGCAGAGAGCATCATGAAGAACAAGGAACACACCAGGCAAGTCCGAGATACTGTTGTGAAGAAGTTTAAAGCCGGATTTGGATACAAAAAGATTTCCCAAGCTTTAAACATCCCAAGGAGCACTGTGCACGCGATAATATTGAAATGGAAGGAGTATCAGACCACTGCAAATCTACCAAGACCTGGCCGTCCCTCTAAACTTTCAGCTCATACAAGGAGAAGACTGATCAGAGATGCAGCCAAGAGGCCCATGATCACTCTGGATGAACTGCAGAGATCTACAGCTGAGGTGGGAGACTCTGTCCATAGGACAACAATCAGTCGTATATTGCACAAATCTGGCCTTTATGGAAGAGTGGCAAGAAGAAAGCCATTTCTTAAAGATATCCATAAAAAGTGTTGTTTAAAGTTTACCACAAGCCACCGGGGAGACACACCAAACATGTGGAAGAAGGTGCTCTGGTCAGATGAAACCAAAATTGAACTTTTTGGCAACAATGCAAAACGTTATGTTTGGCGTAAAAGCAACACAGCTCATCACCCTGAACACACCATCCCCACTGTCAAACATGGTGGTGGCAGCATCATGGTTTGGGCCTGCTTTTCTTCAGCAGGGACAGGGAAGATGGTTAAAATTGATGGGAAGATGGATGGAGCCAAATACAGGACCATTCTGGAAGAAAACCTGATGGAGTCTGCAAAAGACCTGAGACTGGGAAGGAGATTTGTCTTCCAACAAGACAATGATCCAAAACATAAAGCAAAATCTACAATGGAATGGTTAAAAAATAAACATATCCAGATGTTAGAATGGCCAAGTCAAAGTCCAGACCTGAATCCAATCGAGAATCTGTGGAAAGAACTGAAAACTGCTGTTCACAAATGCTCTCCATCCAACCTCACTGAGCTCGAGCTGTTTTGCAAGGAGGAATGGGAAAACATTTCAGTCTCTCGATGTGCAAAACTGATAGAGACATACCCCAAGCGACTTACAGCTGTAATCGCAGCAAAAGGTGGCGCTACAAAGTATTAACTTAAGGGGGCTGAATAATTTTGCACTCCCAATTTTTCAGTTTTTGATTTGTTAAAAAAGTTTGAAATATCCAATAAATGTCGTTCCACTTCATGATTGTGTCCCACTTGTTGTTGATTCTTCACAAAAAAATACAGTTTTATATCTTTATGTTTGAAGCCTGAAATGTGGCAAAAGGTCGCAAAGTTCAAGGGGGCCAAATACTTTCGCAAGGCACTGTACATACACAGAATACACACAGTGCATTCGGAAGTATTCATTTCCACATGTTGTTACGTTACAGCCTTATTCTAAAATGGATTAAATTAACAATTCATCTACATACGATACCCCAAAATGACAATGGTTTGTAGAAATGTTTGCAAATTTATGAAACATAAAAAACAAAAATACCTTATTTACATAAGTATTCAGACCCTTTGCAATGAGACTCAACATTGACCTCAGGTCCATCCTGTTTCCATTGATCATCCTTGAGATGTTTCTACAAGTTGGAGTCCACCTGTGGTAAATTCAATTTATTGGATATGACTTGGAAAGACACACACCTGTCTATATTAGGTCCCACAGTTGACAGTGTCAGAACAAAAACCAAGCCATGGGGGGTCAAAGGAATTGTCCGTAGAGCTCCGAGACAGGATTGTGTCGAGGCACAGATCTAGGGAAGGGTATCAACAAATGTCTGCAGCATTGAAGGTCCCCAAGAACACAGAAGCCTCCATCATTTTTAAATGAAAGAAGTTTGAAACCACCAAGACTCTTCCTCAAGCTGTCCGCTCGGGCCAAACTGAGCAATTGGGGCAGAAGGGCCTTGGTCAGGAAGGTGACCAAGAATCCAATGTTCACTCTGATGTGGCTCCAGAGTTCCTCTGTGGAGATGGGAGAAACTTACAGAAGGACAACCATCTCTGCAGCACTCCAGCAATCAGGCCTTTATGGTAGAGTGGCCAGACAGAAGCCACTCCTCAGTAAAGGTACATGACAGCCCTCTTGGAGTTTGCCAAAAGGCACCTAAAGGACTCTCAGACCATGAGAAACCAGATTCTCTGGTCTGATGTAACCAAGATTGAACTCTTTGGCCTGAATGCCAAGCGTCACATCTTGAAGAAACCTGGCACTATCTATACGGTGAAGCATGGTGGTGGCAGCATCAAGCTGTGGGGATGTTTTTCAACAGCAGGGTCTGGGAGACTAGTCAGGATCAAGGGAAAGAAGCAAATTGCAAAGAGATCCTTGAGGAAAATCTGCTCGAGTGCTCAGGACCTCAGACTGGGGCGAAGGTTCACCTTGAACAGGACAACAGCACACTGCCAAGACAACGCAGGAGAGGCTTCGGGACAAGTCTCTGAATGTCCTTGAGTTGCCCAGCCAGAGCCCGGACTTGAACCCGATCTAACATCTCTGGAGAGACCTGAAAATAACTGTGCAGCGACGCTCCCCATCCAACCTGACAAAGCTTGAGATGATCTGCAGAGAAGAATGGGAGAAAGTCCACAAATACAGGTGTGCCAAGCTTGTAGCGTCATACCCAAGAAGACTTAAGGCCCTAATCACTGCCAAATGTGCTTCAACAAAGAACAGAGTAAAGGGTCTGAATACTTATGTAAATGTATTTTTCAGTTTTAAACTTCCTTTTAATTTGAAACTTATCTAAAAACCTGTTTTTCTTTTGTCATTATGGGGTATTGTGATGTCATTATGGGGTATTGTGATGTCATTATGGGGTATTGTGTGTAGATTCTAATCCATTTTAGAATACGGTTGTAACGTAACAAAATGTGACAAAAGTCAAGGGTTCTGAATACTTTCCGAATGCACTGTATACAGATTAAGCCTTACCCTCCATGTTCATAGAATGAGTGGATACACTCCTGACTCGTCTTGTCCCAGATCTTAATGCTCTTGTCGTCACTGGCCGATACTATCAACCTGCCGTCTGGTGAAAACCTGAAGACAGAAAGGACCAACAATGTGGGGGCGCATGGCATACGCACTGAACATAAATACACTATTTCAAATACTATACGTATAACTTGTAAAACTTGTATAATGCTTTAAAAATGTACATAAAGCCTGTTTTAATGTTTGTGTTATGAGAGAAACAGTAACGGATAGCCTGATCTCAGATCTGTTGGTGCCGTCTTGCTAAATCCTATGTTCATTGTCATAGAGAGCACAAAAAGATCTGAGACCAGGCTAAGAAACAGATTGTTGATTCCATACAGACATCGTAATCATAACATTGTTGTGAGGGTAAAAACAGGTTGTTGGTTTCGTACAGAAATCGTAATCATAACACTGTTGTGAGGGTAAAAACAGGTTGTTGGTTTCGTACAGACATCGTAATCATAACATTGTTGTGAGGGTAAAATCAGGTTGTTGGTTTCGTACAGACATCGTAATCATAACATTGTTGTGAGCGTAAAAACAGGTTGTTGGTTCCATACTTGGCACAGCGGACCCAGTTGATGTGTTGGTTGAGAGAGAAAAGGAACTTCTGTCGGTGAACGGTCCAGACTTTGAGAGTTTTGTCATCGGACGCGGTGACCAAGGTCTGTCCATCACCGGAGAAACTGACACTACGCACCGTTCCGGTGTGGGCTCGGAACGCCGTGGACTCGCCCTTACTGAAAGGAAGAAACAGAGGAATTATGACCCCCCCCAGGACCAATTTCCTGACCAACTGAGTTCCACACATGGCCTTAACTTATTCCACACATGGCCTTAACTTATTCTACACATGGCCTTCGTGGCCTCGAACATGTATTACAAAATTAAATCAAAATGTAATTGTATTTGTCACATAAACAACAGGAGCCTAAACAACTGAGTTTACATACACTTAGGTTGGAGTCATTACAACTAGTTTACATACACTTAGGTTGGACTCATTACAACTAGTTTACATACACTTAGGTAGGAGTTATTAAAACTCAGTTGTTTAGGCTCCTGTTGTTTAAGTGTATGTAAACTAGTTGTAATGACTCCAACCTAAGTGTATGTAAACTAGTTGTAATGACTCCAACCTAAGTGTATGTAAACTAGTTATAATGACTCCAACCTAAGTGTATGTAAACTAGTTTTAATGACTCCAATCTTAGTGTATGTAAACTAGTTTTAATGACTCCAACCTTAGTGTATGTAAACTAGTTGTAATGACTCCAACCTATGTGTATGTAAACTAGTTTTAATGATTCCAACCTAAGTGTATGTAAACTAGTTTTAATGACTCCAACCTAAGTGTATGTAAACTAGTTATAATGACTCCAACCTAAGTATATGTAAACTAGTTTTAATGACTCCAACCTAAGTGTATGTAAACTAGTTTTAATGACTCCAACCTAAGTGTATGTAAACTAGTTTTAATGACTCCAACCTAAGTGTATGTAAACTAGTTATAATGACTCCAACCTAAGTGTATGTAAACTAGTTTTAATGACTCCAACCTAAGTGTATGTAAACTAGTTATAATGACTCCAACCTAAGTGTATGTAAACTAGTTTTAATGACTCCAACCGAAGTGTATGTAAACTAGTTTTAATGACTCCAACCTAAGTGTATGTATAGTGATGAGCTTGGAGGACACTATGGTGTTGAACGCTGAGCTGTAGTCTATGAAAAGCATTCTCACGTAGATGTTGCACAGGTGCTTATCCATTGTGTCATGTGAAAGAAGGTACTACCCCATATGCTCTCTGAAGGTTTTCACTCCAACACTCTGCAGCATGACAGACTCGTCATGTGAATATTTCATCAAGTCTCAGAGAGTGTAGTATATTCTATGAGTGTGTTGATTCATCAAGTCTCAGAGAGTGTAGTATATTCTATGAGAGTGTGGAAAGTCATACTGAAACTAGGGTCTATTCTACAGATGAGCCCTTCATAAATACATCAAACACATACAATACACACGATTACAACAATAGAATACCAGACACATGTATCAACATAGAGGTCTCGGATCATGACTGTGAACTGACCAAGTAGGGACCAGAACATCTCATTTCAGAGTTCTGTGAGTAGATCCACATAAAGCAGGCAACTAAAAGAAGCTCTGTGGAGACCGAAGGGCTTTCCAATGTTTTTTCTTATCCAAGGGGTGGCAGGGTAGCCTAGTGGTTAGAGCGTTGGACTAGTAACCCGGAAGGTTGCACGTTCAAATCCCGAGCTGACAAGGTACAAATCTGCCCCTGAACAAGGCAGTTAACCCACTGTTCCTAGGCCGTCATTGAAAATAAGAATTTGTTCTTAACTGACTTGCCTAGTTAAATAAAGGGAAACATTTTTAAAAAGGTCTGAGACTGGGTTTGGTAATTTGCAAGTATAAATTGAATTAATGATGACAGATACATATAGGAAGTTTCTGCATGAGTGCTTTATATAAAAACACAAGAAGAATCTGCTCTCCTTACATAGAGAGGTCCAACCCACTTTTTGATACAAAGCACAATGATGAGTTCTAGAACCATCACCAGTAATAAACCTACGGGAACAATGGTGAGTTCTAGAACCATCACCAGTAATAAACCTACGGGAACAATGGTGAGTTCTAGAACCATCACCAGTAATAAACCTACGGGAACAATGGTGAGTTCTAGAACCATCACCAGTAATAAACCTACGGGAACAATGGTGAGTTCTAGAACCATCACCAGTAATAGACCTAAGGGCCCAATGGTGAGTTCTAGAACCATCACCAGTAATAAACCTACGGGAACAATGGTGAGTTCTAGAACCATCACCAGTAATAAACCTACGGGAACAATGGTGAGTTCTAGAACCATCACCAGTAATAGACCTAAGGGCCCAATGGTGAGTTCTAGAACCATCACCAGTAATAAACCTACGGGAACAATGGTGAGTTCTAGAACCATCACCAGTAACAGACCTAAGGGAACAATGGATATCAGCATCTAGCTGTATATAGATAATATCCTATAATCTAAAATAGACATAAAAGAGTCCTGGATAAAATCTTTCCTATCAGACAGGCTTTGTTTCTGTAAAAACAAACCAACTTTGAACTTCAACTTCTTCACCAGCTCAGTGACATGTTTTTTAAATGACAGTGTCATCAAGCCAGATGCCAAGATATTTGTAGGAAGGTACTCGCTCAATTTGAAAGCAGTGCTTCAGCAGCAGTCAGACGTTACAGTGGGTTATTCCTGGGATACGGTACTCTCAGATAACACACGCTCACATCCTCCAAAAATGTCATTCACATACAAGTAAATGTAAAACTGCTGGACTGAATGGGAAAATCTGTTCAATCGAAGCGCTATTGAAAAATGTAGCACTTCTCCAAGTTGTCTAGACAACAAACTTCCTAGCACTTCCTCTCCAAGCCACCAAGGCTACAAACTTCCTCTCCAAGCCACCAAGGCTACAAATTTCCTCTCCAAGCCACCAAGGCTACAAACTTCCTAGCACTTCCTCTCCAAGCCACCAAGGCTACAAACTTCCTAGCACTTCCTCTCCAAGCCACCTAGGCTACAAACTTCCTCTCCAAGCCACCTAGGCTACAAACTTCCTCTCCAAGCCACCTAGACAACAAACTTCCTAGCACTTCCTCTCCAAGCCACCTAGGCTACAAACTTCCTCTCCAAGCCACCTAGGCTACAAACTTCCTCTCCAAGCCACCAAGACTACAAACTTCCTCTCCAAGCCAACTATAGACTACAAACTTCCTCTCCAAGCCACCAAGGCTACAAACTTCCTCTCCAAGCCACCAAGACTACAAACTTCCTCTCCAAGACACCTAGACTACAAACTTCCTCTCCAAGCCACCAAGGCTACAAACTTCCTCTCCAAGCCACCAAGGCTACAAACTTCCTCTCCAAGCCACCAAGGCTACAAACTTCCTCTCCAAGCCACCAAGGCTACAAACTTCCTCTCCAAGCCACCAAGGCTACAAACTTCCTCTCCAAGCCACCTAGGCTACAAACTTCCTCTCCAAGCCACCAAGACTACAAACTTCCTCTCCAAGCCACCAAGACTACAAACTTCCTCTCCAAGCCACCTAGACTACAAACTTCCTCTCCAAGCCACCTAGACTACAAACTTCCTCTCCAAGCCAACTAGGCTACAATCTTCCTAGCACTTCCTCTCCAAGCCACCTAGGCTACAAACTTCCTAGCACTTCCTCTCCAAGCCACCTAGGCTACAAACTTCCTCTCCAAGCCACCAAGACTACAAACTTCCTCTCCAAGCCACCAAGACTACAAACTTCCTCTCCAAGCCACCTAGACTACAAACTTCCTCTCCAAGCCACCTAGACTACAAAATTCCTCTCCAAGCCAACTAGGCTACAAACTTCCTAGCACTTCCTCTCCAAGCCACCTAGACTACAAACTTCCTATCTCCATTCAGACAAATCCATTATTCACACTTCACTGTCTAGCCATTCTTTCCACCATAGATCCTTCTACTACACATCATGTTATAGAAGGAGAAGGCTGCAGTACCAGAGCAGAGCGTGTTCTCCATTGTCTCCATTGTCAGATCTTAAGCCAGCCAGTAAGAGCATAGTTATTAAGCCACATTTCTACTATAAAAAATAAAAAACATCTTCCCTCTCTCTTCCCATTAAACACATGTGGAGACACAAGACCGTCTAGGTTTCAGAGACAGTCCTCTATGGTTGAGTGACTAAGGTTCTCCTCTGTCTGGCTGATTTATTCACACAACCTTGCTTCAGATTATGAAAGGTCTAATAAACATGCATTTTGTGAACAGTCACACTTTACTACCAGCAGAGACTTTGCTGATAGCTACTTTATTGAGGAAATGTAATGACTATGACTGATATATGTGGTTGCCCCTCCTAGCAACCTTAAGATGAATGCACTGACTGTACGTCGCTCTGGATAAGAGATCTGCTAAATGACGCAAATGTCAAATGTAACATCGCTGCCACCCAGTGGCAATATGTGGCATAAATCATTTATGAAAAGTATATAATCTTCAATTCTCTTTTAAAAACATTTTTATTTAATTTATTTAACCAGGCAAGTCAGTGAAGAACAAATTCTTATTTAAAATGAACAGTGGTGCAAAACGACAGATTTTTTACCTCGTCAGCTCGAGGATTCGATCCAGCAACCTTTCGGTTACTGGCCCAACGCTCTAACCACTAGGCTACCTGCCGCCCAAAACAATGCGCGCCCAATTTGCGCACTAGACTTACACACTGGGCACCCAGAGGCGGACAGTCTTGTCCCTGGAAGCTGAGGCCACCAGGTGTCCGGAGGGAGAGAACTGGACTGACGTCACCGCGTCTTTATGTCCCACGAACCGATAGGCTCTCATTTGGGGCTTCAAGTTCCAGATCATGAGACAGGAGTCCATGGAGCCGGTCGCTGGAGACAACAAGAACATAGACATATTATCAGTTAGCTATAAAAAAAATATATATATATGGAGCCTGTAACTGGGGCAACGAAGATCAGAGAGACATATAAAGAAGTTAGTCGAGTCTGTTAGTGGAGCCTATAGCTAGGGCAGGATCAAACATGAAGAGGCCACAGAGGTTAACTGGCTAGCTAGACTGGTCCCATGCTGCATGTTATATGTGGAGCCCGTCGCCGGATGAACCAAGAATACCACGGTGTATTCATTAGTGCACAATGTAGAAAATGGTTGCAAACATAAATGAAAACTATTGTACCTATTCAGGTAGGTCCCTCCCCATTTGCGTCGGTTGTGTTTCCAGTGAATATTACCCCAGTTAACTAGCCAGGTCGTGCCACAGTAGTGTCGTAGCTGTGGGACAGAACATCTGGAGTCTGTCTATTGGTTGGAAAACAACAATATAGTCGTGTTTCACCTATGTGTGATCCTAACGGCAGCCCGCTATCTAACTTAGCAGGAATATGGTGCAGTTCAGACAAAAAGTTAAGATTCAGACATTTATTTGATAGCGAGGAACACATTCCACTTTACGCCTGGTAAGTAAAGTTTCCAAAGATTATACATATGCCTTTGTTGACAGGAAACTGTATTTCGGGTGAAGCCGCTTATATTGTTGTTATTTCTCATCGCCATCCCTCTGAACGATCCACAACTTAGGGAGTCCCGCCAATACACAGACTACAGATGTTCTGTCTCAGAGCTATTAGTGGATATGCTGTAGCCAGCCCTGTCTCTGCCAAGCTTACAGCTGCAACAATGCAAACACTGATAGAGTTGGCTAAACACAAACAGACTCTACCCATTAGCATACTAATACAGTATAATACAGACTGAAACCATTAGACAACTAATATAGATTAAGACAGACTGAACCCATTAGACAACTAATATAGTATAATACAGACTGAAACCATTAAACAACTAATATAGTATAATACAGACTGAACCCATTAAACAACTAATATAGTATAATACAGACTGAACCCATTAAACAACTAATATAGTATAATACAGACTGAACCCATTAAACAACTAATATAGTATAATACAGACTGAACCCATTAAACAACTAATATAGTATAATACAGACTGAACCCATTAGACAACTAATATAGTATAATACAGACTGAACCCATTAAACAACTAATATAGTATAATACAGACTGAACCCATTAAACAACTAATATAGTATAAGACAAACAGACTGTACCTATTAGCATACTAATATAGTATAAGACAAACAGGCGGTTCTCATTAGCATACTATAGTATAAGACAAACAGACTGTATCCATTAGCATACTAATATAGTATAAGACAAACAGGCGGTTCTCATTAGCATACTATAGTATAAGACAAACAGACTGTATCCATTAGCATACTAATATAGTATAAGACAAACAGACGGTTCCCATTAGCATACTAATATAGTATAAGACAAACAGACTGTACCTATTAGCATACTAATATAGTATAAGACAAACAGGCGGTTCTCATTAGCATACTATAGTATAAGACAAACAGACTGTACCTATTAGCATACTAATATAGTATAAGACAAACAGGCGGTTCTCATTAGCATACTATAGTATAAGACAAACAGACTGTACCTATTAGCATACTAATATAGTATAAGACAAACAGACTGTTCCCATTGGCATACTATAGTATAAGACAAACAGACTGTACCCATTACACCAGTGGTTCCCAAACTGGTCTAGGGCAACAAACTAGTCCCCCACAAAAAAATGCTTAAAAAGAAAATAGTTGTTTTTAAGGAACTCGGCCCGACTTTAAACTTACTATTGAACGTTGTAATAGTAGAATGCACAAGGTGCCATTTCTATATTGGGTAGTGCATCATTTAAATTTTTACATTTAAAAAAATAATAAAAGAATGGAATATATTTGGTACATGCGCCCAATACTACAGGTGTAGACTTTACCGTAATATGCTTACTCATGAGCTCTTAAAAAGGAAGAGACATTTTCAGAAAAGGAAACAGTAAGAATAACAATAATAAGACTATTTACAAGGAGTCAATGTGCAGGGGTACGAGGTAATATGTACATGTAGGTAGGGATAAAAGTGACTCGTCAATCAGGATAGATAATAAACAGAGTAGCAGAGTTAGTATGTGTGTGGGTAGAATCCAGTGAGTGTTGATATTTGTAAATATTTGTTTAATTGGACCTTTATTTAACTAGGCAAGTCAGTTAAGAACTAATTCTTATTTACAATGTCGGCCTACACCGGCCAAACCTGGACGACAACTGTGCGTTGCCCTATGGGACTCCCAATCACGAACCAGGTTGTCCGTAATGACGCATCTAGCACTGAGATGCAGTGCCTTAGACCGCTGCGCCACTCGGGAACCCCAATCATCAGTTCCTCTTGTCATGTTGGTCATTACATACCTTAGAGAGCTATTTTAGAGAGCTATTTATAACTTGTCAGAATTGTCCAGATCAACAAACCAAACTCAGCTAATATTTTTTTATTTAGGTTTTTTAGTCCATAGTCCTAACTATTATATTTGCACCGGCCTAGTGGTTAGAGCATTGGGCCAGTAACCAAAAGGTTGCTAGATCAAATCCCCAAGCTGGCAAGGTAAAAATCTGTCGTTCTGCCCCTGAACAGGCAGTTAACCCACTGTTCCTAGGCTGTCATTGTAAATAAGAATGTGTTCTTAACTGACTTGCCTAGTTAAATAAAGGTTCAATTAAAAAAATATTTACAAATATCAACACTCACTGGATTCTACCCACACACATACTAACTCTGCTACTCTGTTTATTATCTATCCTGATTGACGAGCAACTTTTATCCCTACCTACATGTACATATTACCTCGTACCCCTGCACATTGACTCCTTGTAAATAGTCTTATTATTGTTATTCTTACTGTTTCCTTTTCTGAAAATGTCTCTTCCTTTTTAAGAGCTCATAAGTAAGCATATTACGGTAAAGTCTACACCTGTAGTATTGGGCGCATGTACCAAATATATTCGAATTTTTTTTTTTTTTTTTAAATGATTGACGAACAACAACACTTACCAATTTGTTTCATGTTACAGTTGAAGTCAACGCTTGTTATGGTGTCTCTGTGGCCCTTGAAGTGCCTCTCCAGGGTTGGGTCATCCTAACAATGTGAAAGGAACAGTTTTACAGTATTTAGCCGGTCAGTTGATTTGTTGGCAACTCATCATCATCATCATGTTTACTTACCAATGCGGAAGTCATCTTCAGGTGATGGACAAGCACAACTCCCTCATAAAATAACTAGCTCAACTGCCTTGTAAGCTAGCAAACTGTCCTCAAATACAGTAACGTTCAGCACAAATAGATAATAATAATAATAATAACTTGATGTGCAACACAAGGCATTGTTTACAAATTCACTGGGTGGTTTGTCAGCTGCTTGGTTACCAAGGCCAACTCATTATCCACATCGTTAAGACACCGTTACCTAGCGCTCTTCCTGGCTTCAAATACGCACGATAAGCAAACTGTCGGTCATTAAAATGTTTCCGTATATCCAAAGTTCCCAGACGAGTTATAATTAGCTAATTATTTTTCATAAAACAGTGTCGTTTGATGATTTTTTTGCTATATCACCTGCTGCTTACAAACGCTAGAATCGACGTTTCTGACAACAAACTCCAGTGTCGTTTGAGTTTGCGCGCCGCATCGAGCGCCAACTTCGGGTTGAAATTTTTAAAGGGGACGTTGACGTCGTAATGTAATTGGCCGACCAAAATACAACTGTAATCAACACTACAGACACCCAGGGGTCAGTAGAATCCCGTTGGTAAAGGTCACTTTATACAAGTTTACTTTAACCAGGGTTGCTCTAGCAAAATACATTTGGACGTGTTAAACAGTATAATAAATTGCAGACTACAGAACTATACTTGCTGGAGCATAAAATAAATAATATTTAAACTATTTTCTGAGATCCTTGCAAACCGTCACATATCATTTTCCACCTCGCCTAGGGCTCCATAATTAAATCAAATTCACATGGAAATCACAATATTAACATGTTCAATATTCATTCCACAAGAAATCCATATCATATCCATATTGCATGCAAAGTGGCAACACATTTTTTGAGGGGGGGCTGTTTTGCATGTTATTTTGGCATTGATACGTGTCACATATCAGTTTGCAAACAATGTAAGAAAATATATATAATTGCGTTAATAAAGCCGCATACGAACATGGTCTCTTTTTTTGCTTTCTTGAGTAAAGCAGCTCCAAAAGAAAGGTGTTTCAGCCTAGCTCAGTGCTTTCTGTGGTGGTGGTGGGGCAGCCAGTGGAATATACAGAGTGTTGGGGTTGTTCTCTAGTTGCACCGTGATTGGCTCAGTGTTCTGTCACTCATGGGGACTCTTCGTCACCGCAAAATCTACAGGGAGAGCTCAAAATTTCAAGCCCCTTGGGTGCTGCCATAGAGTTACATTAGAAGTGCCCATCCAAGAAGGCTCAAGGTCATTGGCCACAGATAAAATGACGTCAAATCACGTTATATGTACCGTAGTTTTGATTGGACTGATCATGTCAACATCATGCTTTCAAAATCTGAGCTAGCGGTCATCATCATGAAAGGAGTGCTCACCACATAAAGGAGTGCTCACCACATAAAGGAGTGCTCACCACATAAAGGAGTGCTCACAACATAAAGGAGTGCTCACCACATAAAGGAGTGCTCACCACATAAAGGAGTGCTCACCACATAAAGGAGTGCTCACCACATAAAGGAGTGCTCACCACATAAAGGAGTGCTCACCACATAAAGGAGTGCTCACCACATAAAGGAGTGCTCATGAATAAACATGGAAATGACTAAAAGTAACTCCACTACATGTAACTGATCAAGAATCGCCTATCGCAATATAAAAAAACACACCTAGAATTTCTGCCCATATCGCGCAACCCCCCCTCATCTTTTTTTGTAATCAGAGAATGGTTGATTGTATTTTTCACAAACCTCTTTAAGCTTTGTGGTTACTACTCTGTTTTCTCTTCAATGACCCAAGTAGCCTACACAATGTTCACTACTTAACACAGTGGGCCCACCTACTACACAAGACCCTGAGCCACCGGATTGGTTGTGACCTCTTACGAACCCATCAGCTGCTTGTCGTGAATCCCTTTAGAACACATAAGTATGGACTGTCCTTTTGTGTTGTTCAACCGTGTCATGAGGAGCTGTCACCATAACCATATTTCTGCTACATCCTCCTTTGACCCTATCACATAGTGTGTGTGTTGTGTGCGTGTGCGTGTGCGCGTGCGTGTGTGCGTGTGTGTGTGTGTGTGTGTGTGTGTGTGTGTGCGCGTGCGCGTGCGTGTGTGTGCGTGTGCGGTGGGACATGTGGTTCATGACAACAACCACAGATTTAAAAAACCTTAGGGGACCTCAATCCCTCAGTTGACCGTGTAAGGATTTGAATAGACTAAACTTAATGCCTGGCTAAGTCATCTAATGATGGGGTATCTGAGTCCATCACTTGTCAGGTGAGGTACGAGTCTGTGGCAGAGGCCACCTGTCTTGTAATCTCCACAACAGAACAAACTATTTTGAGGTATTGTGGAGCTCAATATTTCCACCCACAGAGGGAAAAAAAAACGTTAGGAGGACCCCAGTCCCACAGTAGTAAAAAATGGAATTGAATGACTCAGTCGTGTTCATGCTGGTGTTTGGTAACAGACCTCATTACCTGTCTTATAATTGCCAGTCCACAACATAACAACCCAATTTGAGGTATTGTAGCTAAATACTTCATTTCTACATGTTCACAGTGACTGTCTGATGCTGTGTCCGAAGTCTGTCAAATGTGTATATCGTTTTTAAAACATTTTATAAATCAACATTCTGTTTACAACATTTTGTGTAGTTGTTTTTGGGCTCCCGAGTGGCGCAGCGGTCTAAGGCACTGCATCTCAGTGCTAGAAGAGTCACTATAGACACCCTGGTTCGATTCCAGGCTGTATCACAACCGGCTGTAATTGGGAGTCCCATAGGGCAGCGTACAATTGGCGGGGAGTCGTCCGGGGATAGCTGGTGTAGTGTAGGCCGTCATTGTAAATAAGAATTTCTTCTTAACTGACTTGCCTAGTTAAATAAAGGTTAGATTTAAAAAATATATTTGTTTGTTTTTAATTCACATAAAACTGTTCTATTAGTGTCATATTGACACCAGATGGCAGGAGACACCAACTTTCCCCATTCTTAAGAACAAGCGATGACTAACTGCTAATACGCTAAAGAAGGTTTACGTTTAGGTTGATGTGTTGTTAAATTGTCCACAATTGTTTTTGATCTTGTAGAACATAAAAATAAAATGTCTCATGAAATCATCCAAAAACACCTTTCCTTTCTCTGACTGTTTAATGTGTTTAAATCTAACCTTTATTTAACTAGGCAAGTCAGTTAAGAACCCATTCTTATTTACAATGACAGCCTGCCCAGGACGACGCTGGGCCAATTGTACGTCGCCCTATGGGACTCCCAATTACAGCCGGTTTTGATTCGTCAAAACATTGTTTTTAATTGAAAATATGTCAATCATTATATGAATATGTTGGTAACACGTTGTATAAAATTGATAATGCTCTCGAAGCCGGTGATTGGAGGATATATTGACACTGTTTGCAGGCCCTCGACGAAAACAACACCAGTACCAATATATCCTCCAATCACCGGCTTCGAGAGCATTATCACTTAAATATATCACCTCACACTCATTAAGAGTAGGTCTGTGTCTATAGAGATCACCTCACACTCATTAAGAGTAGTTCTGTATCTATAGAGATCACCTTTCACTCATGAAGATGTGACGACCCTCCCACTCCGTCTGCAGACCCTCCCACTCCGTCTGCAGACCCTCCCACTCCGTCTGCAGACCCTCCCACTCTGTCTGCAGACCCGCCCACTCCGTCTGCAGACCCTCCCACTCCATCTGCTTACCCTCCCACTCCATCTGCTTACCCTCCCAGTCTGTCTGCAGACCCTCCCACTCTGTCTGCAGACCCTCCCACTCCGTCTGCAGACCCTCCGAGTCTGTCTGCAGACCCTCCCACTCCGTCTGCCGTATTCTGTCTCTTTGCTCTTGTTTTCCTTAATAGGATGTCAGTGGGGGGAGCCGGGAGGGTCGTCAGTGAAATGGGACACACCTGGGCTCAGGTGTGTCCCAGGATAAATACACCTATTCCCCATTCATTGGGGAGACTCTCTCCATGCAGACACAGATTTTGGTTGTGTTTTTGTGGCTGTTTGCGTGGCTGTTTGCGTGGCTGTTTGCGTGGCTGTTTGCGTGGATGTTTGCGTGGCTGTTTGCGTTGGCTCCTTTCAACACCCCTCATTATCACATTTTTGCACGTAACCACACACTTACACTACTGATTACTGACTACACACACCATTGTTCATTATATTTAGTTTACTTTAGTTAATAAATATATTTTGTTATTCCTTATCTCCACATTGTCTCCCTTTTTGTTACGAAATTTGAGCCGGTTCATGACAAAGAGTAGGTCTGTATCTATAGAGATCACCTTACACTCATTAAGAGTAGGTCTATATATAGACTTGAACTTTTCTCACCATTCAGTCAGGACATGCGTGACATCAGTGGATGACATCGCTGGAATTACAACAGAGGTTCAGACAAAGTTCAATACCATTTATACTAGCCTAACTATAGAAGTAACCTAACCCATTTCTACTTCCTTGTTGATGTTTTAAGACTGTTTTCTCAAACCCCATTATATTTATACCTCTCTTGAAAAGTACAGCCTATGTATTTGTTTATTACAGTTATTCTCAACCGCTTTAGCTCAATCCTCGAATGAGAATATATTTTTTAAAATAAATCCATTCAAATCTCAAGAAATAATTTGTTTCTTGTTCACATCAGATTTTTATTTATTATTAATTTAAAATTGCAACATGTTTTAGCAAGTGTATGCAAAAGAGGAAGTACATTTGATTACAAGTTGCACATGGCTGATCAAAACTGATGAGTTGATTCTCAGTGAAATTGTCTAAACAATTCTAAACATCTAAACATTCTAAACATTTAAACATTCTAAACATTCTAAACATCCAGACATTCTAAACATCTAAACATTCTAAAAATCTAAACATCTAAACATTTAAACATTCTAAACATCTAAACATTCTAAACATCTAAACATTCTAAAAATCTAAACATCTAAACATTTAAACATTCTAAACATCTAAACATTCTAAACATTTAAACATTCTAAACATCTAAACATTCTAAACATCTAAACATTCTAAACATCTAAACATTCTAAACATCTAAACATTTAAACATTCTAAACATCTAAACATCTAAACATTCTAAACATCTAAACATCTAAACATTCTAAACATTCTAAACATCTAAACATCTAAACATTCTAAACATCTAAACATCTAAACATTCTAAACATCTAAACATCTAAACATTCTAAACATCTAAACATCTAAACATCTAAACATCTAAACATTCTAAACATCTAAACATTCTAAACATCTAAACATCTAAACATTCTAAACATCTAAACATTCTAAACATCTAAACATTCTAAACATTTAAACATTCTAAACATCTAAACATTCTAAACATCTAAACATTCTAAACATCTAAACATTCTAAACATTTAAACATTCTAAACATCTAAACATTCTAAACATCTAAACATTTAAACATTCAAAACATTCTTTCATCGTGTGAGCCGTCACGTGCCACATGATCCATTCAAATATCAAAATCAGTCAGACATACATGTATATTCCATAAATATCTAGGACATGGAATGATTGTGATCTCTGCTAAATTGGCAAATTACCTGCCAGGTGACATAGTAATGAAATAGGAATTACAATCTTACCAATCAACCAATCAAGTGTTAGACAGAGTTTTGAAACAACTGTACAAGCTGTCATTTCAGAGGAATAGTGACAGAGTGAAGGAGCTGTGGTACCAGTATGTCTAGGTAAACCATTGGTGTACACATGGTACAGTTGAAGTCAGAAGTTTACATACACTTAGGTTGGAGTCATTAAAACTCGTTTTGCAACCACTCCACAAATTTCTTGTTAACATACTACTTTGTGCATGAAACAAGTCATTTTTCCAACGATTGTTTACAGACAGATTATTTCACTTAGAATTCACTGTATCACAATTCCAGTGGGTCAGAAGTTTACATACACTAAGCTGACTGTGCCTTAAACAGCTTGGGAAATTCCAGAAAATTATGTCATGGCTTTAGAAGATTCTGATAGGCTTATTGACATCATTTGAGTCAATTGGAGGTGTACCTGTGGATGTGTTTCAAGGCCTACCTTCAAACTCAGTACCTCTTTGCTTGACATCATGAGAAAATCTAAAGAAATCAACCAAGACCTCAGAAAAAAATGGTAGACCTCCACAAGTCTGGTTCATCCTTGGGAGCAATTTCCAAACGCCTGAAGTTACCACGTTCATCTGTACAAACAATAGTACGCAAGTATAAACACCATGGGACCACGCAGCTGTCATACCGCTCAGGAAAGAGACGTGTTCTGTCTCCTAGAGATGAACGTACTTTGGTGCGAAAAGTGCAAATCAGTCCCAGAACAACAGAAAAGGACCTTGTGAAGATGATGGAGGAAACAAGTATTTATATCCACAGTAAAACGAGTCTAACCTGAATATAACCTGATATAACCTGAAAGGCTGCTCAGCAAGGAAGAAGCCACTTCTCCAAAACCGCCATAAAGAATCCAGACCGAGGTTTGCAACTGCACATGGGAACAAAGATCGTACTTTTTGGAGAGTTTGTTCTCTGGTCTGATGAAACAAAAATAGAGCTGTTTGGCCATAATGACTATCGTTATGTCTGGAGGAAAAAGGGGGAGGCTTGCAAGCCAAAGAACACCATCCCAACCCATGAAGCACGAGGGTGGCAGCATCATGTTGTGGGGGTGCTTTGCTGCAGGATGGACTGGTGCCCTTCACAAAATAGATTGCATCATGAGGTATGAAAATTATGTGGATATATTGAAGCAACATCTCAAGACATCAGTCAGGAAGTTAAAGCTTGGTCGCAAATGGGTCTTCCAAATGGACAATGACCCCAAGCATACTTCCAAAGTTGTGGCAAAATGGCTAAGTGTCAACAAAGTCACGGTATTGGACTGGCCATCACAAAGCCCTTGACCTCAATCCTATAGAAAATGTGTGGGCAGAACTGAAAAAACATGCGCGAGCAAGGAGGCCTATACAAACCTGACTCAGTTACACCAGCTGTGCCAGGAGGAATGGGCCAAAATTCACCCAACTTATTGTGTGAAGCTTGTGGAAGGCTGCCTGAAACATTTGACCCTGTCACGTTCTGACCTCAGTTCCTTTTTTATGTCTTTGTGTTAGTTTGGTCAGGGCGTGAGTTGGGGTGGGTAGTCTATGTTCTCTGTTATGTCTTTGTGTTAGGTTGGTCAGGGTGTGAGTTGGGGTGGGTAGTCTATGTTCTCTGTTATGTCTTTGTGTTAGTTTGGTCAGGGCGTGAGTTGGGGTGGGTAGTCTATGTTCTCTGTTATGTCTTTGTGTTAGTTTGGTCAGGGCGTGAGTTGGGGTGGGTAGTCTATGTTCTCTGTTATGTCTTTGTGTTAGGTTGGTCAGGGCGTGAGTTGGGGTGGGTAGTCTATGTTCTCTGTTATGTCTTTGTGTTAGTTTGGTCAGGGCGTGAGTTGGGGTGGGTAGTCTATGTTCTCTGTTATGTCTTTGTGTTAGGTTGGTCAGGGCGTGAGTTGGGGTGGGTAGTCTATGTTCTCTGTTATGTCTTTGTGTTAGTTTGGTCAGGGCGTGAGTTGGGGTGGGTAGTCTATGTTCTCTGTTATGTCTTTGTGTTAGTTTTGTCAGGGCGTGAGTTGGGGTGGGTAGTCTATGTTCTCTGTTATGTCTTTGTGTTAGGTTGGTCAGGGCGTGAGTTGGGGTGGGTAGTCTATGTTCTCTGTTATGTCTTTGTGTTAGGTTGGTCAGGGCGTGAGTTGGGGTGGGTAGTCTATGTTCTCTGTTATGTCTTTGTGTTAGGTTGGTCAGGGTGTGAGTTGGGGTGGGTAGTCTATGTTCTCTGTTATGTCTTTGTGTTAGGTTGGTCAGGGTGTGAGTTGGGGTGGGTAGTCTATGTTCTCTGTTATGTCTTTGTGTTAGGTTGGTCAGGGTGTGAGTTGGGGTGGGTAGTCTATGTTCTCTGTTATGTCTTTGTGTTAGGTTGGTCAGGGCGTGAGTTGGGGTGGGTAGTCTATGTTCTCTGTTATGTCTTTGTGTTAGTTTGGTCAGGGTGTGAGTTGGGGTGGGTAGTCTATGTTCTCTGTTATGTCTTTGTGTTAGTTTGGTCAGGGTGTGAGTTGGGGTGGGTAGTCTATGTTCTCTGTTATGTCTTTGTGTTAGTTTGGTCAGGGTGTGAGTTGGGGTGGGTAGTCTATGTTCTCTGTTATGTCTTTGTGTTAGTTTGGTCAGGGTGTGAGTTGGGGTGGGTAGTCTATGGTCTCTGTTATGTCTTTGTGTTAGTTTGGTCAGGGTGTGAGTTGGGGTGGGTAGTCTATGTTCTCTGTTATGTCTTTGTGTTAGGTTGGTCAGGGTGTGAGTTGGGGTGGGTAGTCTATGTTCTCTGTTATGTCTTTGTGTTAGGTTGGTCAGGGTGTGAGTTGGGGTGGGTAGTCTATGTTCTCTGTTATGTCTTTGTGTTAGGTTGGTCAGGGCGTGAGTTGGGGTGGGTAGTCTATGTTCTCTGTTATGTCTTTGTGTTAGGTTGGTCAGGGTGTGAGTTGGGGTGGGTAGTCTATGTTCTCTGTTATGTCTTTGTGTTAGTTTGGTCAGGGCGTGAGTTGGGGTGGGTAGTCTATGTTCTCTGTTATGTCTTTGTGTTAGTTTGGTCAGGGCGTGAGTTGGGGTGGGTAGTCTATGTTCTCTGTTATGTCTTTGTGTTAGGTTGGTCAGGGTGTGAGTTGGGGTGGGTAGTCTATGTTCTCTGTTATGTCTTTGTGTTAGGTTGGTCAGGGTGTGAGTTGGGGTGGGTAGTCTATGTTATTTTTTCTATGTTGTTATATTTCTATGTGTTTGGCCTAGTATGGTTCTCAATCAGAGGCAGGTGTCGTTTGTTGTCTCTGATTGAGAATCATACTTAGGTAGCCTGTTTTCCCCATTTTGGTTGTGGGTAGTTAATTTCTGTTTAGTGTCTGTTCACCTGGCAGAACTGTTTTGTTTTCTCTCCGTTGTTATTTTGTGCAGTGTTCAGTTTGTTCAATTAAAATATGACGAACACTTACCATGCTGCACCTTGGTCGTCACCTTCTTCTCCTGACAACAGCCGTTACAGACCCAAGATAAACGATTGAAAGGCAATGCTACCAAATACTAATAGAGTGTGTGTAAACTTCTGACCCACTGGGAATGCGCTGAAAGAAATCAAATCTGAAATAAATCAATCTCTCTACTATTATTCTGACATTTCACATTCTGAAAATAAAGTGGTGATTCTAACTGACCTAAAACAGGGAACATTTACTAGGATTATATGTCAGGTATTGTGACTGAGTTTAAATGTATTTGGCTAAGGTGTATGTAAACTTCCGACTTCAACTGTATATTGTACAGTGAGTTCTACTGTACTTCAATGATGCCTGTATATACTTCCTGAAGTTGTAGATACCCATAAGAACAGAAAACATTTCTACTTTACTAAACCGCCTGATTCTAGAATAGGCTATATAAAACTAACTTTATATTTTGTTTCTGTGTTACTGTATAGAGAATAATGGAGTTGGAAGGACATGAAATGATCCACGTTCTTGTTTTTGTGGACGAGGTTGGATTCACTCTGGCCAAAGGCAGGAGACGTGGCCGCAGTCTCATTGGACACCGAGCCACAATTGGCACAATTGGCAACGTGGGGGGGCAATATTACAATGCGTGCTGCCATTTCTGAGAATGGTGTGAGCACACGTATTCCACACATTGGGCCCTATAACACCCAATTTCTCCTGGCCTTCCTAAATACACTTTACAGAGACCTAACACCAGAACACCAAAGAGGTTTAATTAGACCAGATTTTCCAAATTATGTAATTGTGTGGGATAATGTCAGGTTCCACCGATCCAACATTGTTAGGGAGATGGTTTGCTGCCCTGAACAGACAACAATGGAGTTCGTTCCGCTATACTCCCCTTTCCTGAAACCGATAGATGAGGGGGTTTTTTCAGCATGGAGGTGGAAAGTATATGACTATGAGCACAAGATCAGATCTGTCTGTTAGATGGTATATGACTATCGGTCACAATATCAGATGTCTCTGTTAGATGGTATATGACTATCAGGCACAAAATCAGATGTCTCTGTTAGATGGTATATGACTATCGGGCACAAGATCAGATGTCTCTGTTAGATGGTATATGACTATCGGGCACAAGATCAGATGTGTCTGTTAGATGGTATATGACTATCGGGCACAAGATCAGATGTCTCTGTTAGATGGTATATGACTATCGGGCACAAGATCAGATGTCTCTGTTAGATGGTATATGACTATCGGGCACAAGATCAGATGTCTCTGTTAGATGGTATATGACTATCGGGATCAAGATCAGATGTCTCTGTTAGATGCCATGAATGCTGCTTGTGAAGACATCACCGGCGATCATTGCAGGGGATGGTTGCGCCACACAAGGAGATTCCCCCCCATCAGATGTGATGTTGCCGAAAATCTCTGGCCAGACTAACAAGAGCGACAGGACGTCCACCAACAAGGTGGGAAGTTGTAGTGTTGCTACAAAAATAAATTGACTGTATACATACAAAGATGCATATCCTTTTTTTCTGTGTACTACAGTATTGTACCGTATTGACTTTCCCCGGTAAACTTTGACCTACTGTTGAAATCGGTTATCTAAAAAGCTCAGTGTGATACACAATAGCCTTCAGCTAGACACAACTGACCTTCTGGTATAGCACAGTAAGCAGTAAGTGTCAACAGAAAAGTAGAACAAAACTGAAATGTGTATATGACAAACATTTCCAGGGTTGACTGCCATTGGTGGAAAAAAACATCCAAACATTTCCAGGGTTGACTGCCATTGGTGGAAAAAAACATCCAAACATTTCCAGGGTTGACTGCCATTGGTGGAAAAAAACATCCAAACATTTCCAGGGTTGACTGCCATTGGTGGAAAAAAACATCCAAACGTTTCCAGGGTTGACTGCCATTGGTGGAAAAAAACATCCAAACATTTCCAGGGTTGACTGCCATTGGTGGAAAAAACATTTTGTCCAGTACGGCTCACACGATGACAACCAAAACACACATGTCATTTTGGTGGCATTGGGCCAATTTACTGACACAATAACTAAGGTTTTAAAGAATGAATGAAAGGTTTTGGGTGAGTTATAACATTTTTTCAGACATACAATAGATGTCCCATAAAAAAGCAACAGTGACAGTTTAGAGAATGTTAAAACTGTTTTTAATTTTGTTTTTAAATGAGCCGAAGCGATAAGAAAAACTAGAAGTGAAAGACAATATGTGGAATTTATTGCAGTCGGGCAAGTTGAGCCTGCTCTGAGAATGATTTTACTGAATACCAAGAATTACAGTACTTCAAGTATTACAGTACTATACAGTTGTCTGATTAGTCCCGTATGTGTGGGTGAAAGGCAGGTCACATACAGCTCTTCTACATAAATACTAATATACATTTTGATCATAATTTTCGGGAAAAAAATACTCCTGACTTCCCAATGTGTAAGGGCCTTTCAGACTGTAATGTCAATCCCATCTCATGTGGTGTAGTGCTCCTTCTAGTATCAGTCAACTGATACTATTATCCTTATCTGCCTCCATGTGCTCTTTCTTCCAAAACATCAGGTCTCCTGATCTATAGTGAGATTCACCTTATGGTGCAGCTAGCATGCTGTATAACGACTGTATTACACCTTATGGTGCAGCTAGCATGCTGTATAACGACTGTATTACACCTTACGGTGCAGCTAGCATGCTGTATAACGATCGTATTCAAATAAAATCAAATTTATTTATATAGCCCTTCGTACATCAGCTGATATCTAAAAGTGCTGTACAGAAACCCAGCCTAAAACCCCAAACAGCAAGCAATGCAGGTGTAGAAGCACGGTGGCTAGGAAAAACTCCCTAGAAAGGCCAAAACCTAGGAAGAAACCTAGAGAGGAACCAGGCTATGTGGGGTGGTCAGTCCTCTTCTGGCTGTGCCGGGTGGAGATTATAACAGAACATGGCCAAGATGTTCAAATGTTCATAAATGACCAGCATGGTCGAATAATAAGAAGGCAGAACAGTTGAAACTGGAGCAGCAGCACGGCCAGGTGGACTGGGGACAGCAAGGAGTCATCAGGTCAGGTAATCCTGGGGCATGGTCCTAGGGCTCAGGTCCTCCGAGAGAGAGAAAGAAAAGAGAGAAGGAGAGAATTAGAGAACGCACACTTAGATTCACACAGGACACCGACTAGGACAGGAGAAGTACTCCAGATATAACAAACTGACCCTAGCCTATGACTGTTTTACACCTTAAGATACAGCTGGTCTATTGTATGACTGTTTTACACCTTAAGATACAGCTGGTCTATTGTATGACTGTTTTACACCTTAAGATACAGCTGGTCTATTGTATGACTGTTTTACACCTTAAGATACAGCTGGTCTATTGTATGACTGTTTTACACCTTAAGATACAGCTGGTCTATTGTATGACTGTTTTACACCTTACGATACAGCTGGTCTATTGTATGACTGTTTTACACCTTACGATACAGCTGGTCTATTGTATGACTGTTTTACACCTTACAATACAGCTGGTCTATTGTATGACTGTTTTACACCTTACAATACAGCTGGTCTATTGTATGACTGTTTTACACCTTACAATACAGCTGGTCTATTGTATGACTGTTTTACACCTTACAATACAGCTGGTCTATTGTATGACTGTTTTACACCTTACAATACAGCTGGTCTATTGTATGACTGTTTTACACCTTACAATACAGCTGGTCTATTGTATGACTGTTTTACACCTTACAATACAGCTGGTCTATTGTATGACTGTTTTACACCTTAAGATACAGCTGGTCTATTGTATGACTGTTTTACACCTTACAATACAGCTGGTCTATTGTATGACTGTTTTACACCTTACAATACAGCTGGTCTATTGTATGACTGTTTTACACCTTACAATACAGCTGGTCTATTGTATGACTGTTTTACACCTTAAGATACAGCTGGTCTATTGTATGACTGTTTTACACCTTAAGATACAGCTGGTCTATTGTATGACTGTTTTACACCTTAAGATACAGCTGGTCTATTGTATGACTGTTTTACACCTTACGATACAGCTGGTCTATTGTATGACTGTTTTACACCTTACGATACAGCTGGTCTATTGTATGACTGTTTTACACCTTACAATACAGCTGGTCTATTGTATGACTGTTTTACACCTTACAATACAGCTGGTCTATTGTATGACTGTTTTACACCTTACAATACAGCTGGTCTATTGTATGACTGTTTTACACCTTACAATACAGCTGGTCTATTGTATGACTGTTTTACACCTTACAATACAGCTGGTCTATTGTATGACTGTTTTACACCTTACAATACAGCTGGTCTATTGTATGACTGTTTTACACCTTACAATACAGCTGGTCTATTGTATGACTGTTTTACACCTTACGATACAGCTGGTCTATTGTATGACTGTTTTACACCTTACAATACAGCTGGTCTATTGTATGACTGTTTTACACCTTACAATACAGCTGGTCTATTGTATGACTGTTTTACACCTTACAATACAGCTAGCATGCTGTATACGGTATACCGACTGTTTTGCACATTTTGGTGCAGCCAGCACATTATATAACAACTTTATTACACACACTACAGAGAGAAAGATGTACTTCTATTTAGGAAATTATTATATTTTGATGGAGTTATTTATAAACCATTGACTAGTTTATTCCTTAGAAGACCCTTAATCTAATCTCACTATGGGTGTAAGAGCTGTCAGGGTGAACTTTCACCTCCTTCGCTGTCTGATGATACTTTCTCAGTACTATAGACCGTCTGCTTTATCAGATTGGGTAGTCGGGGACAATCTCGTCAGTCACACGTGTAAATCACCCTTTGCTGTTGTTGTGCACTTTGTGCTTTGTGACAAAGCCGGTCAACGTCCTACTCACTGGAATGAAACCTGGTTGAAGGAACAAGTGACCGACTGAAATATGAGAAAACTATAGTTTTGGCAAGTCGGTTAGGACATCTACTTTGTGCATGACACAAGTACTTTTTCCAACAATTGTTTACAGACAGATTATTTCACTTATAATTCACTGTATCTCAATTCCAGTGGGTCAGAAGTTTACATACACTAAATTGACTGTGCCTTTAAACAGCTAGGAAAATTCCAGAAAATTATGTCATGGCTTTAGAAGATTCTGATAGGCTTATTGACATCAATTAGAGGTGTACCTGTGGATGTATTTCAAGGTCTACCCTCAAACTACCTTCAAACTCAGTGCCTCTTTGCTTGACATCTTGGGAAAATCTATGGAAATCAGCCAAGACATCAGAAAAAAAATTATAGACCTCCACAAGTCTGGTTCATCCTTGGGAGGAATTTCCAAATGCCTGAAGGTACCACGTTAATCTGTACAAGCAATAGTACGCAAGTATAAACACCATGGGACCACGCAGCCGTCATACCGCTCAGGAAGGAGACGCTTTCTGTCTCCTAGAGATGAACTAACTTTGGTGCGAAAAGTACAAATCAATCCCAGGACAACAGCAAAGGACCTTGTGAAGATGCAGGAGGAAACAGGTACAAAAATATCTATATCTACAGTAAAACGAGTCCTATATCAACATAACCTGAATGGCCACTCAGCAAGGAAGAAGCCACTGCTCCAAAACCACCATTAAAAAGCCAGACTACGGTTTGCAACTGCACATGGGGACAAAGATCGTACTTTTTGTAGAAATGTCCTCTGGTCTGATGAAACAAAAATATAACTGTTTGGCCATAAGGACCATCATTGTGTTTGGAGGAAAAAGGGGGAGGCTTGCAAGCCGAAGAACACCATCCCAACAGTGAAGCACAGGGGTGGCAGCATCATGTTGTGGGGGTGCTTTGCTGCAGGAGGGACTGGTGCACTTCATAAAATAGATGGCAACATGAGGTATGAAAATTATGTGGATATATTTGTTGCAACATCTCAAGACATCAGTCAGGAGGTTAAAGCTTGGTTGCAAATGGGTCTTCCAAATGGACAATGACCCCAAGCATACTTCTAAAGCTTTGGCAAAATGGCTTAAGGACAACAAAGTCAAGGTATTGGAGTGGCCATCACAAAGCCCTGACCTCAATCCTATAGAAAACGTGTGGGCAGAATTGAAAAAGCATGTGCGAGCAAGGAGGCCTACAAACCTGACTCAGTTACACCAGCTCTGTCAGGAGGAATGGGACACAATTCACCCAACATATTGTGGGGAGCGTGTGGAAGGCTACCCGAAAGGTTTGACCCAAGTTAAACAATTTAAAGGCAATGCTACCAAATACTAATTGAGTGTATGTAAACTTCTGACCCACTGGGAATGCGCTGAAAGAAATCATCTGAAATAAATCATTCTCTTGTGACTGAGTTTATATGTATTTAGCTAAGGTGCGAGTAAACTTCCGACTTTGACAATATACCAGGTGGGCGGGGTCGGGAGGGTACCAGGTGGGCGGGTCGGGAGGTACCAGGTGGGCGGGTCGGGCGGTACCAGGTGGGCGGGGTCGGGAGGGTACCAGGTGGGCGGGTCGGGAGGTACCAGGTGGGCGGGGTCGAGAGGTACCAGGTGGGCGGGGGCGGGAGGTACCAGGTGGGCGTGGGCGGGCGGTACCAGGTGGGCGGGGTCGGGAGGTACCAGGTGGGCGGGGGCGGGAGGTACCAGGTGGGCGGGGGCGGGCGGTACCAGGTGGGCGGGGTCGGGCGGTACCAGGTGGGCGGGTCGGGAGGTACCAGGTGGGCGGGGTCGGGAGGTACCAGGTGGGCGGGGGCGGGCGGTACCAGGTGGGCGGGGTCGGGAGTTACCAGGTGGGCGGGGGCGGGAGGTACCAGATGGGCGGAGGCGGGCGGTACCAGGTGGGCGGGGGCGGGCGGTACCAGGTGGGCGGGGTCGGGCGGTACCAGGTGGGCGGGGTCGGGAGGTACCAGGTGGGCGGGGTCGGGAGGTACCAGGTGGGCGGGGGCGGGAGGTACCAGGTGGGCGGGGGCGGGCGGTACCAGGTGGGCGGGGTCGGGCGGTACCAGGTGGGCGGGTCGGGAGGTACCAGGTGGGCGGGGTCGGGAGGTACCAGGTGGGCGGGGGCGGGCGGTACCAGGTGGGCGGGGTCGGGAGTTACCAGGTGGGCGGGGGCGGGAGGTACCAGATGGGCGGAGGCGGGCGGTACCAGGTGGGCGGGGGCGGGCGGTACCAGGTGGGCGGGGTCGGGCGGTACCAGGTGGGCGGGGTCGGGAGGTACCAGGTGGGCGGGGTCGGGCGGTACCAGGTGGCGGGGTCAGGAGGTACCAGGTGGGCGGGGTCGGGAGGTACCAGGTGGGCGGGTCGGGAGGTACCAGGTGGGCGGGGTCGGGAGGTACCAGGTGGGCGGGGTCAGGAGGTACCAGGTGGGCGGGGGCGGGCGGTACCAGGTGGGCGGGGTCGGGCGGTACCAGTTGGGCGGGGGGCGGGCGGTACCAGGTGGGCGGGGACGGGCGGGGACGGGCGGGGACGGGCGGGGTCGGGCGGTACCAGGTGGGCAGGGTCAGGCAGCAGCAGGTGGGCGGGGTCGGGCGGTACCAAGTGGGCGGGGTCAGGCAGCAGCAGGTGGGCGGGGTCGGGCGATACCAAGTGGGCGGGGTCAGGCAGCAGCAGGTGGGCGGGGGTTTAGAAACAGGCTTAATCAAGCACAGCTAAAGCATTTTAAATGATTTTGAATCAATCATACCATTCACCATGCAGAATGTGTCTCAAATGGAACCCTGTTCTAAACATCGAACACTCCCTCTAAGCAGAGCTCTATGGGTCCGAGGGAACACTACATCTAAGCAGAGCTCTATGGGCCCTAGGGAACACTACATTTAACCAGAGCTCTATGGGTCCTAGGGAACACTCCCTCTAACCAGAGCTCTATGGGACCTAGGGAACACTCCCTCTAACCAGAGCTCTATGGGTCCTAGGGAACACTCCCTCTAAGCAGAGCTCTATGGGTCCTAGGGAACACCCTCTAACCAGAGCTCTATGGGTCCTAGGAAACACTACATTTAACCAGAGCTCTATGGGTCCTAGGGAACACTCCCTCTAACCAGAGCTCTATGGGTCCTAGGGAACACTCCCTCTAACCAGAGCTCTATGGGTCCTAGGAAACACTACATTTAACCAGAGCTCTATGGGTCCTAGGGAACACTCCCTCTAACCAAAGCTCTATGGGTCCTAGGGAACACTCCCTCTAACCAGAGCTCTATGGGTCCTAGGGAACACTCCCTCTAACCAGAGCTCTATGGGTCCTAGGGAACACTCCCTCTAAACAGAGCTCTATGGGTCCTAGGGAACACTCCCTCTAACCAGAGCTCTATGGGTCCTAGGGAACACTCCCTCTAACCAGAGCTCTATGGGTCCTAGGGAACACTCCCTCTAACCAGAGCTCTATGGGTCCTAGGGAACACCCTCTAACCAGAGCTCTATGGGTCCTAGGAAACACTACATTTAACCAGAGCTCTATGGGTCCTAGGGAACACTCCCTCTAACCAGAGCTCTATGGGTCCTAGGGAACACTCCCTCTAACCAGAGCTCTATGGGTCCTAGGAAACACTACATTTAACCAGAGCTCTATGGGTCCTAGGGAACACTCCCTCTAACCAAAGCTCTATGGGTCCTAGGGAACACTCCCTCTAACCAGAGCTCTATGGGTCCTAGGGAACACTCCCTCTAACCAGAGCTCTATGGGTCCTAGGGAACACTCCCTCTAAACAGAGCTCTATGGGTCCTAGGGAACACTCCCTCTAACCAGAGCTCTATGGGTCCTAGGGAACACTCCCTCTAACCAGAGCTCTATGGGTCCTAGGGAACACTCCCTCTAACCAGAGCTCTATGGGTCCTAGGGAACACCCTCTAACCAGAGCTCTATGGGTCCTAGGAAACACTACATTTAACCAGAGCTCTATGGGTCCTAGGGAACACTCCCTCTAACCAGAGCTCTATGGGTCCTAGGGAACACCCTCTAACCAGAGCTCTATGGGTCCTAGGAAACACTACATTTAACCAGAGCTCTATGGGTCCTAGGGAACACTCCCTCTAACCAGAGCTCTATGGGTCCTAGGGAACACTCCCTCTAACCAGAGCTCTATGGGTCCTAGGGAACACTCCCTCTAACCAGAGCTCTATGGGTCCTAGGGAACACTCCCTCTAACCAGAGCTCTATGGGTCCTAGGAAACACTACATTTAACCAGAGCTCTATGGGTCCTAGGGAACACTCCCTCTAACCAGAGCTCTATGGGTCCTAGGGAACACTCCCTCTAACCAGAGCTCTATGGGCCCTAGGGAACACTCCCTCTAACCAGAGCTCTATGGGTCCTAGGGAACACTCCCTCTAACCAGAGCTCTATGGGCCCTAGGGAACACTCCCTCTAACCAGAGCTCTATGGGTCCCAGGGAACACTAGGGGTCACCATCTGGGAGGTCCTAGGGAACACTAGGGGTCACCATCTGGGAGGTCCTAGGGAACACTAGGGGTCACCATCTGGGAGGCACCAGGGAACACTAGGGGTCACCATCTGGGAGGCACCACGCAGCGTTTCTTATTTGGCTCCTATTGAGTCTCATGTAATGGTTGTGTTGCTTTGAGCACGGCACGTAGCGCATTGAGTCTCATGTAATGGTTGTGTTGCTTTGAGCACGGCACGTAGCGCATCCCAAATTAAACCAACAAAGAGTTTCCTTCTTGTGAAAGTTTTTTCTATTTTTTTTTATCAAGTCTCACCCCTGCAGCGAATTATAGCCCATTATAGCGTTGACAGCCTCAAAGAGGATTTCAGAGGTTTTGTTCCATTCTTGTTCAATTCTGTCAAGCTTCTCATCCAGGATTCTAATAATGAACAGATACTAGAGCAAAACAATGTGAACAACTCCCTAACAAAATGTAATGACGTGTGATTGTGACTAAATTTGGATTCGTCAACTCATACACAGTTCTGTGACTTGTCATCTGCTTCAGTGCAGGAAATAGAAAATAAATACTGTCAGTTTAACAAGTGACGCCAATAAACCATCATTAACTGACCGTGTGTGGGGTTTCCCTCTCTCCTGCTGCTGGTAGACTTACAGGGAGACAGATACAATAGATTGATTCATTCCTCTGAGAAGGAAGGCTCGTAGATTTACACGCCAAATCATCGATATTACAGTGAGTTGTCATGTTTTTATTTGACCTAACTAGGCAAGTCAGTAATGAACCATCTCTTTGGGCATTTGATGAGTGTTCTTTAGTGATTAAAGGCCGAAACACCCACTGATTCGAAGGCACACTACTGAGGATGTGTCCCAAATTTGACATCTTACCCCAATAAACCTCCCATGCCACTCTGTCAACATCACGGTAAATCTCATGTGAGTTTATCCCATCTATTGGCACAGTGGACAGTTTTAACATCCCGTCTCGTGTTTTATGATTCTTATTCACAATGACGACCCCACCGTAGCCAAACGACGCCGGGCCAATTGCGCACTGCCCTATGGGACTCCCAATCACGGCCGGATGTGATACAGCCTGGATTCGAACCAGGTACTGCAGTCACGCCTCTTAGCACTGAGATGCAGTGTCTGCGCCACTCAGGAGTCCATGTATGTACGATTTATAGACAAGGAAATACCTCATTCTGACTGTTAATCATTAACAGTCTAGGATGTCAAATGATACTGGTTTCCCCCAACCAGACGCCACACCACGAGGAACCTATATTATCTGGAACTAAATACATGTTCCTGTTTGGTATTTCCCAGTTGCCTTACTGCTGCTCGATCATCCTATTTTTCTAACTTAATTGAGGAAAATAAGAACAATCCGAAATTCCTTTTTAATACTGTCGCAAAGCTAACTAAAAAGCAGCATTCCCCAAGAGAGGATGACTTTCACTTTAGCAGTGATAAATTCATGAACTTCTTTGAGGAAAAGATTATGATTATTAGAAAGCAAATTACGGACTCCTCTTTAAACCTGCGTATTCCTCCAAACCTCAGTTGTCCTGAGTCTGCACAACTCTGCCAGGACCTAGGATCAAGAGAGACGCTCAAGTGTTTTAGTACTATATCTCTTGACACAATGATGAAAATAATCATGGCCTCTAAACCTTCAAGCTGCATACTGGACCCTATTCCAACTAAACTACTGAAAGAGCTGCTTCCTGTGCTTGGCCCTCCTATGTTGAACATAATAAACGGCTCTCTATCCACTGGATGTGTACCAAACTCACTAAAAGTGGCAGTAATAAAGCCTCTCTTGAAAAAGCCAAACCTTGACCCAGAAAATATAAAAAACTATCGGCCTATATCGAATCTTCCATTCCTCTCAAAAATTTTAGAGAAGGCTGTTGCGCAGCAACTCACTGCCTTCCTGAAGACAAACAATGTATACGAAATGCTTCAGTCTGGTTTTAGACCCCATCATAGCACTGAGACGGCACTTGTGAAGGTGGTAAATGACATTTTAATGGCATCGGACCGAGGCTCTGCATCTGTCCTCGTGCTCCTAGACCTTAGTGCTGCTTTTGATACCATCGATCACCACATTCTTTTGGAGAGATTGGAAACCCAAATTGGTCTACACGGACATGTTCTGGCCTGGTTTAGATCTTATCTGTCGGAAAGATATCAGTTTGTCTCTGTGAATGGTTTGTCCTCTGACAAATCAACTGTAAATTTCGGTGTTCCTCAAGGTTCCGTTTTAGGACCACTATTGTTTTCACTATATATTTTACCTCTTGGGGATGTTATTCGAAAACATAATGTAAACTTTCACTGCTATGCGGATGACACACAGCTGTACATTTCAATGAAACATGGTGAAGCCCCAAAATTGCCCTCGCTAGAAGCATGTGTTTCAGACATAAGGAAGTGGATGGCTGCAAACTTTCTACTATTAAACTCGGACAAAACAGAGATGCTTGTTCTAGGTCCCAAGAAACAAAGAGATCTTCTGTTGAATCTGACAATTAATCTTAATGGTTGTACAGTCGTCTCAAATAAAACTGTGAAGGACCTCGGCGTTACTCTGGACCCTGATCTCTCTTTTGAAGAACATATCAAGACCATTTCGAGGACAGCTTTTTTCCATCTACGTAACATTGCAAAAATCAGAAACTTTCTGTCCAAAAATGATGCAGAAAAATTAATCCATGCTTTTGTCACTTCTAGGTTAGACTACTGCAATGCTCTATTTTCCGGCTACCCGGATAGAGCACTAAATAAACTTCAGTTAGTGCTAAATACGGCTGCTAGAATCCTGACTAGAACCAAAAAATGTGATCATATTACTCCAGTGCTAGCCTCTCTACACTGGCTTCCTGTCAAAGCAAGGGCTGATTTCAAGGTTTTACTGCTAACCTACAAAGCATTACATGGGCTTGCTCCTACCTATCTCTCTGATTTGGTCCTGCCGTACATACCTATACGTACGCTACGGTCACAAGACGCAGGCCTCCTAATTGTCCCTAGAATTTCTAAGCAAACAGCTGGAGGCAGGGCTTTCTCCTATAGAGCTCCATTTTTATGGAACGGTCTGCCTACCCATGTCAGAGACGCAAACTCGGTCTCAACCTTTAAGTCTTTACTGAAGACTCATCTCTTCAGTGGGTCATATGATTGAGTGCCCAGGAGTGGGAAGGTGAACGGAAAGGCTCTGGAGCAACGAACCGCCCTTGCTGTCTCTGCCTGGCCGGTTCCCCTCTTTCCACTGGGATTCTCTGCCTCTAACCCTATTACAGGGGCTGAGTCACTGGCTTGCTGGGGCTCTCTCATGCCGTCCCTGGAGGGGGTGCGTCACCTGAGTGGGTTGATTCACTGTTGTGGTCATCCTGTCTGGGTTGGCGCCCCCCCCCCCCTTGGGTTGTGCCGTGGCGGAGATCTTTGTGGGCTATACTCAGCCTTGTCTCAGGATGGTAAGTTGGTGGTTGAAGATATCCCTCTAGTGGTGTGGGGGCTGTGCTTTGGCAAAGTGGGTGGGGTTATATCCTTCCTGTTTGGCCCTGTCCGGGGGTGTCCTCGGATGGGGCCACAGTGTCTCCTGACCCCTCCTGTCTCAGCCTCCAGTATTTATGCTGCAGTAGTTTATGTGTCGGGGGGCTGGGGTCAGTTTGTTATATCTGGAGTACTTCTCCTGTCCTATTCGGTGTCCTGTGTGAATCTAAGTGTGCGTTCTCTAATTCTCTCCTTCTCTCTTTCTTTCTCTCTCTCGGAGGACCTGAGCCCTAGGACCATGCCCCAGGACTACCTGACATGATGACTCCTTGCTGTCCCCAGTCCACCTGGCCATGCTGCTGTTCCAGTTTCAACTGACCTGAGCCCTAGGACCATGCCCCAGGACTACCTGACATGATGACTCCTTGCTGTCCCCAGTCTACCTGGCCATGCTGCTGCTCCAGTTTCAACTTCCACCTGACTGTGCTGCTGCTCTAGTTTCAACTGTTCTGCCTTATTATTATTCGACCATGCTGGTCATTTATGAACATTGAACATCTTGACCATGTTCTGTTATAATCTCCACCCGGCACAGCCAGAAGAGGACTGGCCACCCCACATAGCCTGGTTCCTCTCTAGGTTTCTTCCTAGGTATTGGCCTTTCTAGGGAGTTTTTCCTAGCCACCGTGCTTCTACACCTGCATTGCTTGCTGTTTGGGGTTTTAGGCTGGGTTTCTGTACAGCACTTTGAGATATCAGCTGATGTACGAAGGGCTATATAAATAAATTTGATTTGATTTGATTCACACAGCTAGCCTGGTCCCAGATCTGTTGTCTCCTTCTATAGCCTGGTCCCAGATCTGTTGTCTCCTTCTATAGCCTGGTCCCAGATCTGTTGTCTCCTTCTATAGCCTGGTCCCAGATCTGTTGTCTCCTTCTATAGCCTGGTCCCAGATCTGTTGTCTCCTTCTATAGCCTGGTCCCAGATCTGTTGTCTCCTTCTATAGCCTGGTCCCAGATCTGTTGTCTCCTTTTATAGCCTGGTCCCAGATCTGTTGTCTCCTTCTATAGCCTGGTCCCAGATCTGTTGTCTCCTTCTATAGCCTGGTCCCAGATCTGTTATCTCCTTCAATAGCCTGGTCCCAGATCTGTTGTCTCCTTCTATAGCCTGGTCCCAGATCTGTTATCTCCTTCAATAGCCTGGTCCCAGATCTGTTGTCTCCTTCTGTAGCCTGGTCCCAGATCTGTTGTCTCCTTCTATAGCCTGGTCCCAGATCTGTTGTCTCCTTCTATAGCCTGGTCCCAGATCAGTTGTCTCCTTCTATAGCCTGGTCCCAGATCTGTTGTCTTCTTCTGTAGCCTGGTCCCAGATCTGTTGTCTCCTTCTATAGCCTGGTCCCAGATCTGTTGTCTCCTTCTGTAGCCTGGTCCCAGATCTGTTGTCTCCTTCTGTAGCCTGGTCCCAGATCTGTTGTCTCCTTCTATAGCCTGGTCCCAGATCTGTTGTCTCCTTCTATAGCCTGGTCCCAGATCTGTTGTCTCCTTCTATAGCCTGGTCCCAGATCTGTTGTCTCCTTCTATAGCCTGGTCCCAGATCTGTTGTCTCCTTCTATAGCCTGGTCCCAGATCTGTTGTCTCCTTCTGTAGCCTGGTCCCAGATCTGTTGTCTCCTTCTATAGCCTGGTCCCAGATCTGTTGTCTCCTTCTATAGCCTGGTCCCAGATCTGTTATCTCCTTCAATAGCCTGGTCCCAGATCTGTTGTCTCCTTCTATAGCCTGGTCCCAGATCTGTTGTCTCCTTCTATAGCCTGGTCCCAGATCTGTTGTCTCCTTCTATAGCCTGGTCCCAGATCTGTTGTCTCCTTCTATAGCCTGGTCCCAGATCTGTTGTCTCCTTCTGTAGCCTGGTCCCAGATCTGTTGTCTCCTTCTATAGCCTGGTCCCAGATCTGTTGTCTCCTTCTATAGCCTGGTCCCAGATCAGTTGTCTCCTTCTATAGCCTGGTCCCAGATCTGTTGTCTTCTTCTGTAGCCTGGTCCCAGATCTGTTGTCTCCTTCTATAGCCTGGTCCCAGATCTGTTGTCTCCTTCTATAGCCTGGTCCCAGATCTGTTGTCTCCTTCTGTAGCCTGGTCCCAGATCTGTTGTCTCCTTCTATAGCCTGGTCCCAGATCTGTTGTCTCCTTCTATAGCCTGGTCCCAGATCTGTTGTCTCCTTCTATAGCCTGGTCCCAGATCTGTTGTCTCCTTCTATAGCCTGGTCCCAGATCTGTTGTCTTCTTCTGTAGCCTGGTCCCAGATCTGTTATCTCCTTCAATAGCCTGGTCCCAGAGCTGTTATCTCCTTCTATAGCCTGGTCCCAGATCTGTTATCTCCTTCAATAGCCTGGTCCCAGATCTGTTGTCTTCTTCTGTAGCCTGGTCCCAGATCTGTTATCTCCTTCAATAGCCTGGTCCCAGATCTGTTATCTCCTTCTATAGCCTGGTCCCAGATCTGTTGTCTCCTTCTATAGCCTGGTCCCAGATCTGTTGTCTCCTTCTATAGCCTGGTCCCAGATCTGTTGTCTCCTTCTGTAGCCTGGTCCCAGATCTGTTGTCTCCTTCTATAGCCTGGTCCCAGATCTGTTGTCTCCTTCTATAGCCTGGTCCCAGATCTGTTATCTCCTTCTATAGCCTGGTCCCAGATCTGTTGTCTCCTTCTATAGCCTGGTCCCAGATCTGTTGTCTCCTTCTATAGCCTGGTCCCAGATCTGTTATCTCCTTCAATAGCCTGGTCCCAGATCTGTTGTCTTCTTCTGTAGCCTGGTCCCAGATCTGTTATCTCCTTCAATAGCCTGGTCCCAGATCTGTTATCTCCTTCTATAGGCTGGTCCCAGATCAGTTGTCTCCTTCTATAGGCTGGTCCCAGATCTGTTGTCTCCTTTTATAGCCTGGTCCCAGATCTGTTGTCTCCTTCTATAGCCTGGTCCCAGATCTGTTGTCTCCTTCTATAGCCTGGTCCCAGATCAGTTGTCTCCTTCTATAGCCTGGTCCCAGATCTGTTGTCTCCTTCTATAGCCTGGTCCCAGATCAGTTGTCTCCTTCTATAGCCTGGTCCCAGATCTGTTATCTCCTTCAATATCCTGGTCCCAGATCTGTTGTCTCCTTCTATAGCCTGGTCCCAGATCTGTTGTCTTCTTCTATAGCCTGGTCCCAGATCTGTTGTTTCCTTCTATAGCCTGGTCCCAGATCTGTTGTCTCCTTCTATAGCCTGGTCCCAGATCTGTTATCTCCTTCAATAGCCTGGTCCCAGATCTGTTGTCTCCTTCTATAGCCTGGTCCCAGATCTGTTGCCTCCTTCTATAGCCTGGTCCCAGATCTGTTGTCTCCTTCTATAGCCTGGTCCCAGATCTGTTGTCTCCTTCTATAGCCTGGTCCCAGATCTGTTATCTCCTTCAATAGCCTGGTCCCAGATCTGTTGTCTCCTTCTATAGCCTGGTCCCAGATCTGTTATCTCCTTCAATAGCCTGGTCCCAGATCTGTTGTCTCCTTCTATAGCCTGGTCCCAGATCTGTTATCTCCTTCAATAGCCTATTGTCAAGCCACATGTGCTGAGGCTATCATACAGGGGCATGCAAAGACACCAGGTCACTGCCAAAGAAATAGAATAATACATTAGATTGTAATAGAGAGAGAGACAGAGAGAGAGACACAGAGAGAGACAGAGAGAGAGACAGAGTGAGACAGAGAGAGAGACACAGAGAGAGACAGAGAGACAGAGAGAGAGACACAGAGAGAGACAGAGAGAGACAGAGAGAGAGACACAGAGAGAACAGAGAGAGACAGAGAGAGACAGAGAGAGACCAGAGAGAGAGACAGAGAGAGAGACACAGAGAGAGACAGAGAGAGAGACAGAGAGAGACAGAAGAGAGACAGAGAGAGACAGAGAGACAGAGAGAGAGACAGAGAAAGAGACACAGAGAGAGACAGAGAGAGAGACACAGAGAGAGACAGAGAGAGAGACAGAGAGAGAGACACAGAGAGACACAGAGAGAGACAGAGAGAGACAGAGAGAGACACAGAGAGAGACAGAGAGAGACAGAGAGAGAGACACAGAGAGAGACAGAGAGAGAGGAAGGAAGCGATTCACAAACCTTCCATAACAAAGCCATCACCTACAGAGAGATGAACCTGGAGAAGAGTCCCCTAAGCAAGCTGGTCCTGGGGCTCTGTTCACAAACACAAACACACACTACAGAGCCCCAGGACAGCAGCACAATTAGACCCAAACAAATCATGAGAAAACAAAAAGATAACTACTTAACACATTGGAAAGAATTAACAAAAAAACAGAGCAAACTAGAATGCTATTTGGCCCTACACAGAGAGTACACAGCGGCAGAATACCTGACCACTGTGACTGACCCAAAATTAAGGAAAGCCTTGACTATGTACAGACTCAGTGAGCATAGCCTTGCTATTGAGAAAGGCCGCCGTAGGCAGACTTGGCTCTCAAGAGAAGACAGGCTATGTGCTCACTGCCCACAAAATGAGGTGGAAACTGAGCTGCACTTCCTAACCTCCTGCCCAATGTATGACCATATTAGAGAGACATATT